>NC_136057.1:568025316-568217720 GCF_964261635.1 Lissotriton helveticus | reverse complement strand
GACCAATAAAATCTAAGCATATTGTATGCCACGGCATGCTTTTAAAAGAGATATTTCCAATTGAATGACAACCAACAACTTTCAGACGTTTCTCTCCTTCCTTACAAAAGGGACATTTGACTACACAGTCCACAGCATCACTATCGATTGAAGGCCACCAGAAATTCTCCTTCACACGTCGTTGAGTGAGGGTTTGGCCCAAATGACCCTCATGCGCCAAACTGAGAATTTTACTCCTCAAAGAACTGGGAGGGATAAAACGATCACCTCTCATTAGTACATTTTTGCCAAATAGAGACAATTCATTCAAAACTCTAAGAAAAGGTCTGACAGAAGGCTCCAGAGTACTCTCCCTTCTTGCTCCTTTAAGAACAAGATCAACAACGGTTTTCAAAACATGATCATCCTCCATACCCTTGGACCACTCATCAGCTGAGAAGGAACTCTCGCACAAAAACAAAACATCTTGTAGAGAAGCAACAGCCATATCATCACAAACATCCTCTAACAAATCCTGACTTTCAGCGGAAGGTACTGGGAGGCGCGATAGGCAATCCGCCTGAATATTCTTCCATCCATGAACAAATTCAACCTTATACTGATAGTCTTGCAGTCGAGAAGCTAATCTGGCTAACCTGGGCGAACCTTTGTCTGTTCCACCAGGTGCTAATATATTAACTAGGGGTTTGTGATCCGTGCGAAGAATGAAACGTGAGCCCCACAAATATGTCCTGAAATAGTTTACACCCCATGCAGCTGCAAGAGCTTCCCGTTCAATCACGGAGTAGTTAATTTCAGAAGTAGACAATGGCCTAGATGCGAAGGCTATAGTTTTCTCAGTTCCAGCATATTTTTGAAGAAGTACTGCACCAAGACCAATACCACTTGCGTCAACCATTAAAACAGAAGACCGTTTAATGTCAAAAGGGGTAAGAACCTTGGCTGACTTAAGTTCGGACTTGATGTTACAAAAACACGACTCTTGCTCACTCGACCATGCAAATTTTACACCCTTCTTCAACAAAGACCTTAATGGAGCTGTCTTTGTAGAGAAATCTTTCACAAATTTTGAATAGAATTCGACTAGTCCCATGAAGGACCTGAGCTGTTCCTTATCAGCTGGAGAGGGGGCTAATTCAATAGCCTCCAACAGATTCTTTTTAGGCCTGATGCCATCTGCAGAGAGACAGAAACCTAAGTACTCAATTTCTTTAACCAAAAACGCAAATTTTTCACGGCGTAACGTGAGACCAGCATCAACAACTCTACACAGAACTTTCTGCAAAACACTGTTATGTTCCTCCAAAGTATCTCCAAAGACGAGAATGTCGTCTTGGAAGAAAATTACTTTGTCTAACCCTTTGAACACTTCGGTGACCATTCGCTGAAATACGCTAGTAGCGGAAATAAGACCGAACGGCAACCTAGTGAATTGGAAAGTTCCTTCACCTGTAATGAAAGCTGTAAGATGTTTTGAACTATCATCCAAGCGAATCTGATGATATGCGTGTTTAAGGTCTAATTTGCTGAAGAACCTTGCCCCTTTGAGTGTGGAAACTAATTCATTAATGTTCGGTAATGGAAAAACATCAGCCACAACACATTTATTTAAAGAGCGCAGGTCCACACAGAACCTAATTTTGTTGTCAGGTTTCTGTGAAATGACCACAGGGGAGACCCATGGAGAAGCCTCTACTGGTTCGATAACGCCACCCTGAAGCATCTCTTCCAGGACAGTCTTAACCTCACCACGTAGCGCAAAAGGAACCTTCCTAGCTTTGTGCTGTACGGGAATACTGCCCTCTTTTAACAGTATTCTGTGAGAGTAGCCTTGCAGTTCGCCCAATTCATCCCTGAAAACAAGATTGTGGTTAGCAAGAATGTCATCAATGGAATAATCATCTACAACTAAGATAGGTTCATCAGCTCTAGGATTAACAATAATATGTAAATCATATTGATGGGAACGTCCTAAAATGGCGGGGCCATCTATAGACACATAAATCTTACCCCAGGTGGATCTGTTTTTTAAAAACAATTTTCCCTTCAAAATACCCTAGGAGATTAATTTCTCACCCTGGTAACCAGAAGGAAATATGTCACACGCATCCAAACGCTTGTTTCCCCAAACCTCTTTTAGCATGGATGAAGGAATGATAGTCCACTTGGAACCAGTGTCTACCATTAAACTGACACATTTGTCATCAATCTCAAATTTGGCTTTTGGAATACGTTCTCTCTTTTCATCACAACTACACACAGTATCGCACAAAATTAGAATGCTGTTAACATCTCGTCTTAGATCACTATATTCACCCACAACAGTGACTCTTGGATTAGGTCTGTTTTTGCACACTTTTGCAAAGTGTCCCATCTTGCCACAACGTAGACACTCCTTATTATTAGCAAAACAAAATTTTGCATCAGACGCATGAGAGTAACTCCCACATCTAGAACACATTTTGGACATGAATTTGTTACTAGGTTGTAATTGGGGTCTGGTGGAAGACTGAGGCATATTTTTTTCTGTAAGACAATACCTTTCTTTCTAACAATAGCGACAGCTGCTGCTTCATCATCACTAATGTCACTATTGACAACTTTATGCGATATTTCAGCAACTTTTAAATCTGAACCACTCTTCTGCAGTTCCTTTATACATTTTTCACTCTCCTCAACAACCTTGGCTAATTCGATAGCTACTTTAAGAGTAGGGTTCTTGGCAGCCCATAAACGTTCTTGAATTTTCCTATTATTAGCTTGTACAATTAATTGGTCTCTAATGTGTTCATCAGCCATCTGACCAAAATTACATTTGACTGATAGTTCACGCAGGCGGGCAACGAAGTCATCTATGCTTTCTCCCTCAAGTTGTTTGTTCTTGTAAAATCTGTATCTTTGAAGAACCAGATTTTCTTCTCTCCCAAATCTATTCTCCAGCCTAGCAATGGCTTCTTTAAATTCATCCAAAGGCTGTGAAGTGGAAGAGAGTACTTGAGGTAAATATTTAAAAAGACGTTGTCCTTCTTTTCCTAATGTGGTCATCAAGAGTGCTTTTTTTCTTTTTGGCGGCAAGTCTTCCCCATCTAGAGCTTCGATATAGTTGTTAAACATTATAATCTAGTCTTCCCAGGGAGTAGATGGATTGCCTGGCTCACTCAAAAATTGCGGAGGAAGAGCAACATTTATAGATTGTGCCATTGTGAAATGCTTTTTATTTTAAAGTGCTCACTAATGTTAATGTATGTTCAATTGCCAATACTCAGAGTTATGAGGAAGTTGATGCCACAAAGTCACTTTAATTTATATGTCTTGTGTTTCAAGTTAATATCACAAAGTCACTTAAATATATGTCTTGTGTTTCAAATTAATATTACAGGAATGAAGAAGCACTACTAATATCACATTAATTATGTGCTTACTTGTAATATATAGTCTCGCGTCTTTTCTTAGTATAACACTTTAATCACACTCGCGTTTGTCTGCTCGCGTTTGTCTGCCGATTTCATACACACGGAGAAATGTTTTTAAAATGGCTGCTTGCGTGACACGTCATAAAGGTCACGTGGTTATCCTCGCGTTCAACTCATGAACGTTCCAGTGAATGCGTAATGCTCTCTGCGTCTTCAGCTGCGTAATGCTCAGCTGCGACTTCTGTGTTGTCTTCCTTGTTGTCAGGGAGACAACAAGGCAATAAGGAATGTCTTTCAGCTTACGTACCTCCGTTGTTGGGTAACGCAGAGTAGTACACGCGACTGATCGGAGACGTCATTAACTGTATTCAGGCAAAGAAGACGGAGAAATGTGGAAAATGAAGTTTTCTGTCAGATTTTCTCGACGTCGATCAATGCGAGATATAATAGGAAACAGGCAGAACGAAATGCTGCATCCGGTGGGTTCGTCGGGAACAGATCGCTGTTTATCTTCAATCTTTTTTTTGCTGCAAACGAATATGGCCAGATGCTCCCTTCAACAAGTCACCAAAATGTTGTATATGGAAAGATGACTCTACATCCAAGAAGGTGGCAGGTAAGTGGTTTATTGCAGCAGTGAAGAAAGTAACAGGTCTGTCGCCCATCCGGCCAAGCAGTAACTGACATACATTGGAATCAGGGATAGTGTCATGGGGAGAATCATATAACACTCTAGAAGGTTGGTACAAGGAGAAGCAGGGAAGGGAACAAATGAAGGAAAAGCTATGTACAACAGAAAACATCTATTGTAACCACAAACATCACCACTCCATTAATGTGAAAGTGGTATGCAAGCAGTTCAGATCATGTCACATGTGTGTCCAAAGTATCCAGGTTTCAGCACATGACTCATACATTCCGTGGAACAGCAGCTTACCACAATTGATGGCAAATCTTCACCCCGAGCGTGCCTAGCTTGTTGGATCTGTGGGCTGTGTCAATGAGTGTGATGTATGTGTGACATGCTGCTCTCCTCACATATTACTATTACATTGTTTGTCTGTGTTTTCCCACAACTAGGTTACTCAGGGTATCCCAATCGTCCGTGGTTGCTGAGCCCACTGAGGAATCCAACTACGCCCACGGAAGTCCACTTTAATGATGCCTATGGTAGGACATATCGTGTGGTGGAGCACAATTTTGGATTTCTAAAGTCTATATTCAGCTGTCTGGACAAGAGTTGTGGTGCACTTCTCTACTTACCCCAGAAGGTATGTCAGATAGTACTTGCCTGCTGCATGCTACACAACCTGGCCTTGCGCAAAGAGATCCCCCTGATTCAGGACGGTGAAGAGCAGCAGCAGCCCCCTGCTGCAAATCCACACATGCACATGCCCAGTGACGATGATAGTGGTGAGGAAGAAGGCCTTGACCTGTGTGAACAGCTCATCGCCAACTACTTCCATTGAGTGTAAGTTAGCATAGAGCAACTATGACAGTGTCTGTGTGCTTTGCTGTTGTCTCCCAAACTTGGAGGATTGTTACAGGGATTCTGCCTACAGACAGAACTATGTGCAGGATTATAGGAGTTGGGCAGGCAGGGACTGAGTCATCCTACCACCTGAGTACCCGTAAGCACAGGACCAAATAGCTATAGTGCCTCACTAGCTCTTCTACATAATGAAACAAGTGCTTATACACCCCAGAAGACAACACTCTCAGATCTCCCAGGAATCGCGGTAACAAGACACACCCTGTCACCCTCACTCGTATACTTGTCCACAATAAGATCAGCTGACGGCAAGAAACGTTTTCAAATGTTTATTTCAACTAACGTGCCCTAACATGCAGAATACGTGCCACAGCAAACAGAAAAATGCATAATACAAAAACAGTCAGCATAGGAACATGTCCATATACCAGGAAGGGAGATTTCATATTATTAAGCCCTCAGGAGGAAGACTTAAGCCTATCGCCCCTCCCCTTGCTAGAAGAAGTCTTATTATGTATCCCAAGATATCTGGGCTTTGTCAGCAGACCCCATTCCTCAGCCTATCAATGGTGAAATGTACATCACAAGTGCTTTGTCGCTCTTCACTCTGGAAAGATTCCCTCTCCAGGTGTGGGGCACCTAGCCCGCCTCCCCATAATATCAAAAAGGTATCCGTTGTCTCGAGCAGCTGCAAGAGTTTGTTGAGTCTGGGTGCTAGGGCCTGAACTGAACAGAATAACAAGGGACATTGTTTTACGACCTTGGACAACATGTTCAGAATATACTCCAGGACTGCGCAGAAAATAAGCTCTGTGGACAGTTCTCATGTGAAAGACATGAACGAAGCTGCTTGCACAACAACACAGACATGTATTAACGTGCGCTAAAACTGCATAATGGAAGCCGGGCTCATACTAGGCGACAATGTCTACAACCACCATATAACAGCCTCCCCTTGCTCAGGTCTGTGGTACCAAGCGAAACAGACCTGGTAAATGCAGTTCAGTTTAAATGCTTACTTGCAATGTAGATGAAGTGTGTTTCACCAAAGTTGGACAGGGAAAGGTACAGACACCGAGAGGATTCTGGCAACTTTCTCAGCAAACACAGAACTGATTTTTTTTAGCTATACTGATGAAGGATAATATCCAGAAAAAATGTGACTAGAGATTCACAGCACTAACCTGCAACAACCTTGGTGAAGTACTTTGCTGGAAATTCAAGTAAGCATTTAAACTGAAGTGCATTTACCAGGATCCTAAGGGGTGAACTGTGCTAAAAGGTGAAGTAGTGTGCTCCCATCCCACTTATGTCCATGTTGATGGTGTTGGCCAGTGTTATCTGGAATGCATCTTGTACAGTGTTGCCTAGTGGTGTGCTTTGGCTGTCATGCCATCATGTCAACTCACTGTTATTTTCTGGTGTCGTTCTAGGTTCCTCCACTCTCTCAATGGATTGTCGCATTCAAATCTTGTGATCCATTGCAATATGAGTTGACATGCTGCTTACTATGATAAACATGGTACTGACACAAAGGCATAGGGGTGTGAATTGTGTTTATTTTGACATGAGTGACTGGTGAAGTTGAAAATGCTGGTTCATGGATTCATGGTAGCACAAACAATTGTGGAATTCCACTGTCCAAAAGAACAGTCCCATCATTGTGGCAATGTGGGATCGGATCTACAACAAAGTCACTGGTCGGTGTAACACTGGCGACATCAACGGTGGCTACTAGAACTATTACGGCACGGTGCTTTTACATGTGACCGTCCAGGTGTCTTTTTCGGATGTCCCCTCTGCTGTTTGGCATGGTGGTGACCTGCTGCATGCTCAGAGGTGTCTGAGAATTCGCTGTGTTGAGACTCACTGTTGGACTTGGCCCTTATGGCAGGTTCACCCCTAGACTTTTTGCTTGTAATGGTGACCTGGTGATGGTGATTTTTGGGTTCTGCGCACTTTCACTGTGTCCCAGTGGAAAGTGCGTGCGCACTTTGAGTGCATGTGGTGAGATAGGCCTGCCCTCCCATAGGAATGCATGGGGAATGTATGTGTCCCTGGTAGTTCATGATGCGTGGGGAGTGTGGGCTCGAGTTTGGTATGTGTGAACTCGTGGGAGTGAATGCTGCACGATGGTATGTGCAGCTTGTATGTGTCTAGTGGGGAAGTGCCACTTCTAGACATGGCTATGTGTGTGCTGTGAAGGTGCTGGCGTGTGATTGGCTGGAGCTGGCTGGTGAGCCTTGCTCCAGGAAGGCTGGATGGGTCTGCCCGGTGGTGAGTGGGAGATTAGCATGCTGATGGCTGGGGAGGAGTGTACCTGTGTCCTGAATGAGGCTGGGTTTTCCCCTGAAAATGCTGGCTCCGCCCCCCTGTGGTGCGTCTAACGACCCTAGCCCTGCCAGTGAATAGAGAGGGTGGTTGAGCCCATCAACAGTGCTCACAGACCAGCTGCGACTGGTTCTGCCCCCACCCTGCACCTTCAGACAAAGGAATGTGGTGTATGAAAATGGGGCTGTGTCCCCACAGAAGTTGTTCTCTTCCAGGATCCTGAGGGGGCTGCTGCTGCTGCTGGGCCAGAGGACCGCCACTTGGATTGTCTCCCTGCCTGGAGACTCAGTGAGCTGGCTCTGGGCCCAGCCTTGCCCCCCTGCCTTGCTGAAGGACTTGCTCTGGACTTGTGCTGTCCTCTAGCGCTGGAATTGCCTCCTAGCGCTTAGAAGTGCTTTATTTCCTGCCCTAGCGCCTGGAAGCGCTTTTATTTGACTTTCAGCGCTTGGGAGCCCTGTATTTCTCTGCCGGTGCCCACCCGGCATTTGGCAGCTTAAATGCCGCCCTCGACGGATTCCCCGGCGTGGGGATCCCCCTGTCTTGCCCATTTGCGGCGCGGGAGCTCACCCCGCTTATTTGCCGCTTATTGCCGATTTTAGAGTCCCCTGGCAGGTGCCCACCCTGCCAGGGACATTGCCGCCCCAAGGGAGTGCCCACCTCGAGATCACCGCCGCAGCCCAGGAAAACCGATCATCGCCGCCCGGCCCGCGACCAGGAAGTCAGGCAGGCCGGGGGCGGGCCTTCGGGACAACCGGAACCGGAAGTAGGAGGGCGGGAGCCTACCCCGCTTCCCAGGGAAGAGCCGCGGCGCGAGAAACAAAGTGGTGGCTGCAGGTGCAGGCGGGGCTTCGGTGCCTGAAGGAGAGCCCCACGCTGCCCACAGAGGAAGGAGGAAGCCGGTCCCCGACTGAGAAGGAGAGCCCCGAGGTGCGGGAGCTCTCCTGTGTCCCGGGAGCAGGGAAGCAGCCGCCCGCCGCAGGAGACCCGGTGAGTGTGGGAGTCTTGACTCCGGGGGCATTCTCCTTTACAGAGTCCGGGAGGGACTCCAACTCCGGGGGCAGTTTCTCCTTGTGCTCAGAGCGGCCCCAGTTGGCAGAGGGCCGCTCCAACGCTTCAGGGCATTTCCTTCGAATGGCTTGGTAGTTTGGTCTGCCCTGTTCCCATGATGCACTGGGCCAGGGACAGACTAATTTGCATATAGCCAGGTTCTGAGCTGGGATGGGGCAGTGAGCTAAATAACGGTGATGGATCAAGCCCTGATCTTTGGACTGGGTAAGAGTGGTCTGCTTACTTCAGACACTCTGTTCATCACCACCCCCTTTTCTGAATCATTTTGTCCACCATAAGCGTGGAAGGGTATACTCAGACATGAGTCCCTTGCTCACTGCTCCATCAGGATTCAAGCAAGCCGGGCCGACGACGCCTGAAATGTCAGAAACCGGTCCCCGGAAGCTTGTCTCCTTTCTGGTGAAGAATTGGCTTGGTAGTTTGGTCTGCCCTGTTCCCATGATGCACTGGGCCAGGGACAGACTAATTTGCATATAGCCAGGTTCTGAGCTGGGATGGGGCAGTGAGCTAAATAACGGTGATGGATCAAGCCCTGATCTTTGGACTGGGTAAGAGTGGTCTGCTTAATTCAGACACTCTGTTCATCACCACCCCCTTTTCTGAATAATTTTGTCCACCATAAGCGTGGAAGGGTATACTCAGACATGAGTCCCTTGCTCACTGCTCCATCAGGATTCAAGCAAGCCGGGCCGACGACGCCTGAAATGGCAGAAACCGGTCACCGGAAGCTTGTCTCCTTTCTGGTGAAGAATTGGCTTGGTAGTTTGGTCTGCCCTGTTCCCATGATGCACTGGGCCAGGGACAGACTAATTTGCATATAGCCAGGTTCTGAGCTGGGATGGGGCAGTGAGCTAAATAACGGTGATGGATCAAGCCCTGATCTTTGGACTGGGTAAGAGTGGTCAGCTTAATTTAGACACTCTGTTCATCACCACCCCCTTTTCTGAATCATTTTGTCCACCATAAGCGTGGAAGGGTATACTCAGACATGAGTCCCTTGCTCACTGCTCCATCAGGATTCAAGCAAGCCGGGCCGACGACGCCTGAAATGGCAGAAACCGGTCACCGGAAGCTTGTCTCCTTTCTGGTGAAGAATTGGCTTGGTAGTTTGGTCTGCCCTGTTCCCATGATGCACTGGGCCAGTGACAGACTAATTTGCATATAGCCAGGTTCTGAGCTGGGATGGGGCAGTGAGCTAAATAACGGTGATGGATCAAGCCCTGATCTTTGGACTGGGTAAGAGTGGTCTGCTTACTTCAGACACTCTGTTCATCACCACCCCCTTTTCTGAATCATTTTGTCCACCATAAGCGTGGAAGGGTATATTCAGACATGAGTCCCTTGCTCACTGCTCCATCAGGATTCAAGCAAGCCGGGCCGACGACGCCTGAAATGGCAGAAACCGGTCCCCGGAAGCTTGTCTCCTTTCTGGTGAAGAATTGGCTTGGTAGTTTGGTCTGCCCTGTTCCCATGATGCACTGGGCCAGGGACAGACTAATTTGCATATAGCCAGGTTCTGAGCTGGGATGGGGCAGTGAGCTAAATAACGGTGATGGATCAAGCCCTGATCTTTGGACTGGGTAAGAGTGGTCTGCTTAATTCAGACACTCTGTTCATCACCACCCCCTTTTCTGAATCATTTTGTCCACCATAAGCGTGGAAGGGTATACTCAGACATGAGTCCCTTGCTCACTGCTCCATCAGGATTCAAGCAAGCCGGGCCGACGACGCCTGAAATGGCAGAAACCGGTCCCCGGAAGCTTGTTTCCTTTCTGGTGAAGAATTGGCTTGGTAGTTTGGTCTGCCCTGTTCCCATGATGCACTGGGCCATGGACAGACTAATTTGCATATAGCCAGGTTCTGAGCTGGGATGGGGCAGTGAGCTAAATAACGGTGATGGATCAAGCCCTGATCTTTGGACTGGGTAAGAGTGGTCTGCTTAATTCAGACACTCTGTTCATCACCACCCCCTTTTCTGAATCATTTTGTCCACCATAAGCGTGGAAGGGTATACTCAGACATGAGTCCCTTGCTCACTGCTCCATCAGGATTCAAGCAAGCCGGGCCGACGACGCCTGAAATGGCAGAAACCGGTCCCCGGAAGCTTGTCTCCTTTCTGGTGAAGAATTGGCTTGGTAGTTTGGTCGGCCCTGTTCCCATGATGCACTGGGCCAGGGACAGACTAATTTGCATATAGCCAGGTTCTGAGCTGGGATGGGCCAGTGAGCTAAATAACGGTGATGGATCAAGCCCTGATCTTTGGACTGGGTAAGAGTGGTCTGCTTAATTCAGACACTCTGTTCATCACCACCCACTTTTCTGAATCATTTTGTCCACCATAAGCGTGGAAGGGTATACTCAGACATGAGTCCCTTGCTCACTGCTCCATCAGGATTCAAGCAAGCCGGGCCGACGACGCCTGAAATGACAGAAACCGGTCCCCGGAAGCTTGTCTCCTTTCTGGTGAAGAATTGGCTAGGTAGTTTGGTCTGCCCTGTTCCCATGATGCACTGGGCCAGGGACAGACTAATTTGCATATAGCCAGGTTCTGAGCTGGGATGGGGCAGTGAGCTAAATAACGGTGATGGAGCAAGCCCTGATCTTTGGACTGGGTAAGAGTGGTCTGCTTAATTCAGGCACTCTGTTCATCACCACCCCCTTTTCTGAATCATTTTGTCCACCATAAGCGTGGAAGGGTATACTCAGACATGAGTCCCTTGCTCACTGCTCCATCAGGATTCAAGCAAGCCGGGCCGACGACGCCTGAAATGGCAGAAACCGGTCCCCGGAAGCTTGTCTCCTTTCTGGTGAAGAATTGGCTTGGTAGTTTGGTCTGCCCTGTTCCCATGATGCACTGGGCCAGGGACAGACTAATTTGCATATAGCCAGGTTCTGAGCTGGGATGGGACAGTAAGCTAAATAACGGTGATGGATCAAGCCCTGATCTTTGGACTGGGTAAGAGTGGTCTGCTTAATTCAGACACTCTGTTCATCACCACCCCCTTTTCTGAATCATTTTGTCCGCCATAAGCGTGGAAGGGTATACTCAGACATGAGTCCCTTGCTCACTGCTCCATCAGGATTCAAGCAAGCCGGGCCGACGACACCTGAAATGGCAGAAACCGGTCCCCGGAAGCTTGTCTCCTTTCTGGTGAAGAATTGGCTTGGTAGTTTGGTCTGCCCTGTTCCCATGTTGCACTGGGCCAGGGACAGACTAATTTGCATATAGTCAGGTTCTGAGCTGGGATGGGGCAGTGAGCTAAATAACGGTGATGGATCAAGCCCTGATCTTTGGACTGGGTAAGAGTGGTCTGCTTAATTCAGACACTCTGTTCATCACCACCCCCTTTTCTGAATCATTTTGTCCACCATAAGCGTGGAAGGGTATACTCAGACATGAGTCCCTTGCTCACTGCTCCATCAGGATTCAAGCAAGCCGGGCCGACGACGCCTGAAATGGCAGAAACCGGTCCCCGGAAGCTTGTCTCCTTTCTGGTGAAGAATTGGCTTGGTAGTTTGGTCTGCCCTGTTCCCATGATGCACTGGGCCAGGGACAGACTAATTTGCATATAGCCAGGTTCTGAGCTGGGATGGGGCAGTGAGCTAAATAACGGTGATGGATCAAGCCCTGATCTTTGGACTGGGTAAGAGTGGTCTGCTTAATTCAGACACTCTGTTCATCACCACCCCCTTTTCTGAATCATTTATTTGACTTACAGCGCTTGGGAGCGCTGTATTTCTCTGCCGGTGCCCACCCGGCATTTGGACGCTTAATTGCCGCCCTCGGCGTGGGGATCCCCCTGTCTTGCCCATTTGCGGCGCGGGAGCTCACCCCGCTTATTTGCCGCTTATTGATGATTTTAGAGTCCCCTGGCAGGTGCCCACCCTGCCAGGGACATTGCCGCCCCAAGCGAGTGCCCACCTCGAGATCACCGCCGCAGCCCAGGAAAACCGATCATCGTCGCCCAGCCCGCGACCAGGAAGACAGGCAGGCCCGGGGCGGGCCTCCGGGACAACCGGAACCGGAAGTAGGAGGGCGGGAGCCTACCCCGCCTCCCAGGGAAGAGCCGCGGCGCGAGAAACAGAGTGGTGGCTGCAGGTGCAGGCGGGGCTTCGGTGCCTGAAGGAGAGCCCTGCGCTGCCCACAGAGGAAGGAGGAAGCCGGTCCCCGACTGAGAAGGAGAGCCCCGAGGTGCGGGAGCTCTCCTGTTTCCCGGGAGCAGGGAAGCAGCCGCCCGCCGCAGGAGACCTGGTGAGTGTGGGAGTCTTGACTGCGGGGGCATTCTCCTTTGCAGAGTCCGGGAGGGACTCCAACTCTGGGGGCAGTTTCTCCCCAGTTGGCAGAGGGCCGCTCCAACGCTTCATGGCATTTCCTTCGAGCCCACGAGGGGCCGTATATTTACAAGCCTGCGAGGCTCGAGGCCCCATTGGTTAGGAGAGCCCCGAGAGGCTCAGGCGCCACCTTTGTTTTAGAGCCTGAGAGGCTCCTGAGTGCCCCCATTGTTGTGTTCTTGAGCCCTAGGAGAGGCTCAGCAGCGCCCCATTTGTTGCAGGAGCCCAGAGAGGCTCAAGGGGCATTCATTAATTTCGAGTCCCCACAGGGGGGACTCCAACGTTGGTGCCACATGTGCAAGAGCCCGAAGGGGCTCAGGGGGACATTTTATTTCTTCAGAGCCTGCTAGGCTCCCACATCGTTTTTGCGCTATTGTTCCTTCCAGGAACCCAAAGGAGACTTACAGCTGCCCATCACTTTGTGGGCAGCTGCCACGTTTAGGCCCCCTGACTTTGGGACACAGGGCGTCCTAGCCCTAGAGAGGCCAGTTGGCCTAGGGACAGTCACAGGTGGTGACTTATGTGAGTTTGGCGCAATTGTTCATTTTCTGCACCTCTGAATGTGTTTTTATGCGTCATGTGCCTTGTTCTTACACCTCTGAATGTATTGTTGATGCATCATGTGTTTTCCTTCCTTACACCGCTGAATGGATGTTATGCATTGTATCATGTGTTATGTTCTTACACCCCTACAGGTATTGTGATACTTAGGTGGTTGGTTTTCTCCTAGTGCAGGTGGTGCTAGTGAGGTCCTGGTTACCAGTGATTACTGGTTGTGTACTTTATGTTCTAATTTGTGCTACAGTGATTTTATATTTTACATTCTAAGTGCTATTTCTAAAAGTGTTACTTCTAAAATTGCTGATTCCTGACAGTGGTCCAGGTGGCCCTGTCTTGTACATATCCCCTGTAAATTCTGCCCGTGCCTCTGGCACATTGTAAAGTGTGTGTTTTATCTAATGTGTTTTGGTGTAATACAAAGGCTATTTTTACATATAACCTTGTGTGGAGTTTCCTTTGTGGTGGGCCTGGGTGTTGTTGCTGGGGTGCGTGCGCAAATACTTAACTCACATCGCCTCCAAGTTTAGCCTTGCTGCTCGCGCCACGTTACCTAGAGGGTGAGCAGGGGTTATCTTGACGTGTAACTCCCTTACCCTGACTTAGGAGTGGTGGTCTCTGACTGACTTTGGCGCAAGCCCTGGCCAGCCAGGGATCCCATTTCTAACATTGGTGGCAGCGGTGGGATAAGGATTTGTGTTCGCGTTGTACCACAGTGGCAACTGGCCGCACTACAAAACTCTGCATTTTAGATGACCACATTTTAGGGGATTGTTTTTGTTGAAGTTTCATATGTTCTTCTCCTAAAGGTATCATTGTGCAATGGTGTCAGTTTATTTGTCCCCCGCCCAGCGCCCAGAGTCGGTACCTGTGTCACGTGTGGTCAGGTTGAGGAATCAGGAGTGGTAGAAACTGCCTTACCAGTCCGAGGGGAGGGTTGTGTGTGGATGAATGGTGTGTGGCACTAAGCAAGTGAGTGTGAGTTCTCTGGGGTAGAGAGCTTGCTGAATACCTTTGTAATTTTGTACTCTTGCTTCAGCTCTGACAAGTCCCCTGTGTTGCACGTGTCTGTGAGCATCCTGCCAAGATGGAGTCTGCTTTTAATGTCTGGGGTCTGTTTATGCATGAACTGAGAGAGTTTTGCGAAGAGAGATACATTGCAGTGAATGAGTCAGACACCCAGTCCCAACTTAGGGCTAACCTAATCCAATGGCAGAAGGAGGACTGGGAGCGTGAGCACAGTGAGGAGAGGGCCCGGGTCTAACACCATGAGGGTGGTGGGTCTGAGGACAGCCCTGAAGAGTCTGAGGAGGAGGAAGAAAATGATAGCACAGGGACGCCAGCAGATAGTGAGGACCCCATAGATTCCCTTGCTGGGTCCAGCGTAGGAGGCAGCGCCTCATCCCTTTTCCTGTCCCCAGAGGAGCTGGAAGATAGGAGGAGAGAAAGGGAGCACCAGCTGGCTTTAGAAAAGCTCAGGTTGGAGCATGCCCAGGCTATGGCACAGCTGGGGGTTAGAAAGCAACAGCTAGAGACCGAGAGGGTCTTAGCGCAGGAAAGGATAGAGGAGGCTGATAGGGCCTCCACCAGAGGCAAAGTAGCTCTGGAGGGTAGACTATCCCCTGCGCGCAGTTTTAATTTTCTGGACTCCCCAGGGCGGGTTGGGTCCAGTGGTGGCAGCTATTTAGATTTCAGTGTTGGAAATTCCAGTCCCAGTTCCCCCAGTCTGGTACCTGTTTCCCCAGAGGAGGAGTTAAGGTTGAAGTTCAGGGACAGTAAGAAACTGTCTCACCAGTCTTGGGAAGATTTTGAGGAAGAATGTTGTGGGACACTGTTTGATTGGGTAAAGGTTCACATGGAAGATGATTTTGACATCTTGTTTGATCTGATTGTCAAAGAGCACCTGCTCAGTTGTTGTTCACCAGGGTTGCGCACACACCTGTTGCGGTGTGGATTGTCTGACGCATGTGAGCTTGCAGATGAAGCAGACCGCTGGGAAAGGACTAGAGGTTCTCTAGAGTTATTGGTGAGTGACTCCAAAAGTAGTGGTTCAGGGATCTTCCAGCCCAGCGTGGTGGAAGAGGCTCAGTGTAGCCCAGCTAGGTCCCAGGATAGCGAGGAGGGTGTAGGGGCTTACTGCCTGGCTCAGTTGAGCAGGACTGAGGGGGAGACCGAGGGTCCCCAGACGCCCGAAGCCCCGCCTCAGGACTTGGATGGTTTCTTTAGGGAACACCAGGTTGGGGACCTAGCCTGTCCTGTTGGTCCATTTGAGGAGGATCTCCTAGTGAGTAGAGGACCTGGAGCATCTGTAAACCGAGCTCCTGTGGTTCTAGAGTCTGGTAGTACCGCTCCGGTAGGGAGGGTACAGGAGTCCAGAGTGAGGAGTGAATGGGGGATGAGTTTCCCAGTGGAAGAACCAGGGGATCAGGGACTATCCAGTTGGGCTAGGTTCCAGTGTAGTGACCAGGGTGACACCACTTCTGTTCTGGGGGATCTTCGCGCACTGTCAGGTGGACAGGGGACGGGAGATCTGCGCCACACAGACAGTCACACGACACATCGTGTCATGTGTCAGCCTCAGGGGGATGGCGTGCGAATCCCCAGAAGTCCTGGAGTGCCAGGCAATTGTTCCACCAAAGGTTTTAGACCAGAGGTTGGGAGGCCAGGTTCAGGATCAGCCTGACCTGAAGGGTAGGACGACTGTACCCAGTGTTCTGACCGGTTCTTCTTCCAGAGGAACCTCTCCAGTTGGGATAGGGCAGACCTCTGGAAGGGGGTGCAGAGGGTGGGAGAGCCCGCCTCTGACCCCGGTGCAACCTGAGTGGATAAGCCCTGGGTTGGAATGGCATACAAGGTGTACCCCTCGTCCGAGGTGGAGGAACCCTAGAAGAAGAGGAAGGGGGAGGAGAGCCTTCCCCGAGACTCCTGGTCCGCCTGAGGTTGTAGGCCCTAGGCTGGAGAACCAGTGGCAGTCTAGTCCTGTCTTGCAGACAGGAAGAGTGGAGAATGGCTCCTATGTGCCAGGGGTTACTACCCCCCGCTCTTCCAGGATCCCGAGGGGGCTGCTGCTGCTGCTGGGCCAGAGGACCGCCACTTGGATTGTCTCCCTGCCTGGAGACCCAGTGAGCTGGCTCTGGGCCCAGCCTTGCCCCTCTGCCTTGCTGAAGGACTTGCTCTGGACTTGTGCTGTCCTCTAGCGCTGGAATTGCCTCCTAGGGCTTAGAAGTGCTTTATTTCCTGCCCTAGTGCCTGGAAGCGCTTTTATTTGACTTTCAGCACTTGGGAGCGCTGTATTTCTCTGCTGGTGCCCACCCGGCATTTGGCCGCTTAATTGCCGCCCTCGAGGGATTCCCCGGCGTGGGGATCCCCCTGTCTTGCCCATTTGCGGCGTGGGAGCTCACCCCGCTTATTTGCCGCTTATTGACGATTTTAGAGTCCCCTGGCAGGTGCCCACCCTGCCAGGGACATTGCCGCCCCAAGGGAGTGCCCACCTCGAGAGCACCGCCGCAGCCCGGGAAAACCCATCATCGCCGCCCGGCCCGCGACCAGGAAGTCAGGCAGGCCGGGGGCGGGCCTCCGGGACAACCGGAACCGGAAGTAGGAGGGCGGGAGCCTACCCCGCCTCCCAGGGAAGAGCCACGGCGCGAGAAACAAAGTGGTGGCTGCAGGTGCAGGCGGGGCTTCGGTGCCTGAAGGAGAGCCCCGCGCTGCCCACAGAGGAAGGAGGAAGCCGGTCCCCGACTGAGAAGGAGAGCCCCGAGGTGCGGGGGCTCTCCTGTGTCCCGGGAGCAGGGAAGCAGCCGCCCGCCGCAGGAGACCCGGTGAGTGTGGGAGTCTTGACTCCGGGGGCATTCTCCCTTGCAGAGTCCGGGAGGGACTCCAACTCCGGGGGCAGTTTCTCCTTGTGCTCAGAGCGGCCCCAGTTGGCAGAGTGCCGCTCCAACGCTTCAGGGCATTTCCTTCGAGCCCACGAGGGTCCCCGGGGGCCGTATATTTACAAGCCTGGAGGCTCGAGGCCCCATTGGTTAGGAGAGCCCCGAGAGGCTCAGGCGCCACATTTGTTTTAGAGCCTGAGAGGCTCCTGAGTGCCCCCATTGTTGTGTTCTTGAGCCCTAGGAGAGGCTCAGCAGCGCCCCATTTGTTGCAGGAGCCCAGAGAGGCTCAAGGGGCATTCATTAATTTCGAGTCCCCAGAGGTGGGACTCCAACGTTGGTGCCACATTTGCAAGAGCCCAAAGGGGCTCAGGGGGACATTTTATTTCTTCAGAGCCTGCTAGGCTCCCACATCGTTTTTGCGCTATTGTTCCTTCCAGGAACCCAAAGGAGACTTACAGCTGCCCAGCACTTTGTGGGCAGCTGCCACGTTTAGGCCCCCTGACTTTGGGACACAGGGCGTCCTAGCCCTAGAGAGGACAGTCACAGGTGGTGACTTATGTGAGTTTGGCGCAATTGTTCATTTTCTGCACCTCTGAATGTGTTTTTATGCGTCATGTGCCTTGTTCTTACACCTCTGAATGTATTGTTGATGCATCATGTGTTTTCCTTCCTTACACCGCTGAATGTATGTTATGCATTGCATCATGTGTTATGTTCTTACACCCCTACAGGTATTGTGATACTTAGGAGTTGTTTTTCTCCTAGTGCAGGTGGTGCTAGTGAGGTCCTGGTTACCAGTGATTACTGGTTGTGTACTTTATGTTCTAATTTGTGCTACAGTGATTTTATACTTTACATTCTAAGTTTTATTTCTAAAAGTGTTACTTCTAAAATTGCTGATTCCTGACAGTGGTCCAGGTGGCCCTGTCTTGTACATATCCCCTGTAAATTCTGCCCGTGCCTCTGGCACATTGTAAAGTGTGTGTTTTATCTAATGTGTTTTGGTGTAATACAAAGGCTATTTTTACATATAACCTTGTGTGGAGTTTCCTTTGTGGTGGGCCTGGGTGTTGTTGCTGGGGTGCGTGCGCAAATACTTAACTCACATCGCCTCCAAGTTTAGCCTTGCTGCTCGCGCCACGTTACCTAGAGGGTGAGCAGGGGTTATCTTGGCGTGTAACTCCCTTGCCCTGACTTAGGAGTGGTGGTCTCTGACTGACTTTGGCGCAAGCCCTGGCCAGCCAGGGATCCCATTTCTAACACTCACCATTCCCTGTTGCCACTGCTGAGGTGTTGTGAAAAGCTTCCGGCTGGCCACAGAGGTTGTGGGCAGCTATCTGAGCTGCATGCATGTCCCTCAGAATACACACAAGCTGGACCATGTACTCAGCAATTTGACCCAATAGTGTTCCCATAGACCTCTGCATTCACCCATTTTAACAAGGACCTGGCCCCTCTGTCACTGGTTCTGCTGGTATGCACCAAGGACAGTTTCCATGGTAGCCAGGGCCTCAGTCTCATTGTCCTCCTGTGACTGTCCCCCAATTTAACTCCCACCTGCCATGCGGACACATTGCCTGTCAGTGCGGCGCTGCACACAGCCCCCAGCATCCCAAGGATGTCTGGTGGTATGGGCAATAACTGCCACAGGGACAGTGTTGGAGGCAGCGGTGGTTGTGGTGGAGGTGGCTGCCACACAGGTCATTGTTACAGGGGTCAGCGTTGTTGTTGCAGTTGTTGTAGGAGTCGTGGTGGCGGGGACAGTGAGGTCCTGGGACTGAGCTTGCCTGGGCACAC
Source organism: Lissotriton helveticus (assembly GCF_964261635.1). Lineage (NCBI taxonomy): Eukaryota > Metazoa > Chordata > Amphibia > Caudata > Salamandridae > Lissotriton > Lissotriton helveticus. The sequence continues at coordinate 568,198,854 of NC_136057.1, read as the reverse complement.
CGGAGGGACAATGTCAGTCCTCCTCGTCCAAAAAAACAGGGACTCTGCATCCGCAAGTTCAATTTCCGTGGGGGGGAGGCTGGCTTGGCTCAATTATGTCACGATCGCCTGCTGTTGCTAGCGAGACACCTGTTGAATAGAGGTTAGATTGTCAGCATGTTCAGTACACAGCACAACTGTGATGATCATGTTTTGCACATTTCTTTTGAGATGACCTGACTTTTGACATTGGCATTACTTGGCATTCGTGACAGTTTGTCAGCAGTCGAACATGATGAAGAGGTACAAACATTGCTCGTTAGCAATGTGACATGGCGGAAGCAACAATTTCATATGTACAGATATTGTATTTCCTCTGGTACCAACTTGTTACTAGTCCACTTCAGTTTATGCTAGGATATTTGTGACTTTTCTATGATGTCTACTATGCTGTAACTTCATGATTTCTGTTGTGCTGTTTGTACTGACCTCTTGTGGTTTGTGATGTTTGACTGAGTCTCTATGCATGTGTTGTGTTGATGTGAGCCTTTATGCTTTGAGACAATGGGACTAGCATATTGGATTTTGGCCATTGAGTTCTTGGGTTTTGATCTGCAGTTACATGTGACTTCATTAAAGACACTGTGATTCATGTGACCTCTAAATGGTATTAGCTGTGTGTGCACTGGCTACAACTTATGGAGCTTTACTTAATTGGCTAACAAGTGCAGGATGTGGTGGTCACATAGCTTCATGCTGTTTGGAAGGGAGACCAGGGTGCATGACCTGACTACCTTCCTGTTAAGTGAAGCAGAGGAGGGAGATGGCTGCCACATGGCTCTGGGCTGATCAGGGTGCTCCATGGTGTTTGGGAGGGAGTACAGAGGGCCTTGTGGGAGTAGTGGTCTTGCTGCGAGGTCTCAACAGTCCCCTCCCCAGTAAGATGGCTACTTACTTGTTAGGAGGCACTGTCGACTGTGATGGCTGCCACGTGGCTTTGGGTCGGGGAGGGAGCTCTATGCTGTTTGAGAGGGAGTACAGAGGGCCTTGTGGGAGTGGTAGTCTTGCTGTCAGGTCTCAACAGCCCCCTCCCCAGTAAGATGGCTAACTACCTGTCAGGAGGCACTGTCAACGGTGATGGCTGCCACATGGCTCGAGGGTGGCAAGGTCTTCCATGCTGTTTGGGAGGGAGGCCAAGATGCATGAGCTGACTACCTTCCTGTGAGGTGAAGCAGAAGAAGGAAATGCTAGCCTTGTGAGACATTCATATTGAAAGCATGCATTCTTCATAAGTTTGGTTTGGTCTGGCAATTGAGGTTCACTTGTTGTGCACAACAGTACATTACAGTTGGATGTGATCATTTTGTTTGTACTTACCAGCCTCCACTCCCCCCTCGATTCCTATGAGACTCTCTGGATGCAGTATGGCAAGCACCTTCTCTTCCCATTCATGGAAGGTTAGTGGTGGAATTGGAGGGCCGCCACGAGTACCCTAAATATCTCGTCTACCAGCACTTTCAAATCTGTGAATTTGAGCATTTTTTGAGTGGGCATGGTGCAAATGAATGAAAGGTGCAGGGTGCAAGGTGGTGGTGAAGATGTGTGAGGTGTGTCAGGTGTATGGATGAGAAGTGGTGGAGTGTGGAGTTAAGTGGGTGTGATGTTGTGCTGTGTGACAAAATGATGTCCTGTCTTTCTAGCTCTCTCTGTCTCAGCGCCTGCTTTGCAAAGGATGCTAGTCCAGCAAGGGGTTGGTCTTATCCTGTGGTATGTGGGTGTGTCCACATGAGTGATGACCACCAAATGTATCTTCCATGTTGACCATGGCTTTCATTTCAGGTATACATTTGTGGTGCACAATTGATGCATGTCTGATGTGATTGAGGACTGCAGAGAGTACAGGCACACTTTGAGCATTGTAGTGAAGTTTGTTCTGACCGCCATTCATTTTGCCTGAGCGTTACCACAGCGGTCGGAACAGCAATGATCGTTACACCAGCTCCACTATCTCATCGTAATTAGCCGTGCGGTCATTCCGCAGAAGATGTGGCCTTTTTAGTCCATTGAACAGCCTTCCACATCCAATAAGGTCGGATTTACAGCTTTTTTAACCGTTACGGATGGTCTTTTGTGTGTTCCATCCGCCACGGTTGGACTTTACGTGCATTGCATCCTAATCTGACCGGTGGCAATACCGCGGTACATGTGGGCGGTTTGTTTCCACAAGCACCGCAGTCAGAGGGCTTTTCTGTCCACCATTGTAATAACCCACTAAAACAATAAAATTAAATATTGATTCTCAAACATAGCTCATTAAAAAAAAAAGAGTTAGACACTAAAACCGCAATGTTTATTTATCCCACTTCAGTCTAACCATCTTTAGGAAGGTTTAGGATACTAAAGGAGTGACATTTACAATTCCCACTCCAGTCTAACCACATGTGGGAAGGTGTTGGACACTAAAGGGGCAACCTTTACTATTCCCACTCCAGTCTAATCACATTGGGGAAGATCTTGGTTGCTAAAGGGGTGGCATTTACTATTCCCACTCTAGTCTAACCATATTTGGGAAGTTGTTGGACAGTAAAGGAGTGACATTTACTATTTCTACTCCATCATAACCATATTGGAGGAAGGTGTAGTGTTGGACACTAAAAGGTTTGCAATAACTATTCCCACTCCAATGTAAGGCTACTTGAAGAAGGGGTTAGACAGTAAAGAGCTAAAATTGGCTATATATACTTCAATAGAAAAACGTTGAAATTACACAAATACAAAATAACTATATTTTATATAGACAATAAATACAGCATACTCAAACACATTTTCTTAACTATAAAATACAATTTTATATTAAAATTAAAACACACTATCCAACATCAGAGACCTATATATTTATTTATTTAATCGTCAATATATTTCAAAACATTGATTAAAATTAATGATTAATTTAGAATGCTACCATTACTAAACTTTAAGCCACAAAAAGTTAACTAAATTCACAGCTTATATTTCAAACCAATTTTTTATTTTAACATGGAAAGTTATATTTTTTAAATTGAACAAATATAACAAAATACATATAAAACTGGTTCACTTTGAGGTAGTTTCCAAAAATTTACATTTTAGAATATCTAAATTAAGATATTTTCTATAATGTGTACTTTAAGAAATATATATTCTGAAATGTTATTATGCAAAGATTTTTTTTAAGTTACACTTTTTGTAAACAAAATAGGTAAAACTTGATGCCAATAATATATATTTATAATATTTAATTTATATTTTATTTCGTAATACTAAAACAGCTTGTATTCCAGAAATGTTATACCATTTAAAACTGAAATAAAATACTAATTTCTAATTTTTTACTATATTAAACAAGTTTGTATTACTATTTTGTACATTTCTTACATAGTTGTTTGATTTCTAATTAAGAAATATTTTATACTTAATACCACAAATATATATTTTTTAATATTAGATTTAAAAAGTTAAAACATTACATTAACAAAATCAATTATAAAATTATAAAATATTAATTTTCATATCATTAACATTTTTACCATAAATTCTACTTTACAATATACACTTTTTTGAAAAAAACTCTCCACCCTTATACCCTAAAATTCCCATATGCTGCACTTAGATTAATTTATAAAAACATTATTCATATACATTAATCCAACTCCAATTTACCATTTCAACAATTTTATAACAAAAAAATTATTTTACTAAAAATACAACTAAAAATTACCAAACAAATACAATTAAACACACAACAATACATTACGCGCAAATGAACACTTATAAACAATATTGCCTACGACATTTTCCACATGCATATTTTTTACAACGACATTAAAAATCACAATTGTTTTAATGATAATTTCTCTAAATACAGTTTACCTGAGAGCCCCATTTCTCCCACCCGATGTCCAGCAAGTGCTGGCCACAGCTATCTTAAAGAGAGGTGAAAGGAATGAAGTAAAAAAAATGGAAAAGAGACTTACAAAGTTATCTTAAACTGAAGGTATCAAGGCGCTGCCTCAGGAAATTCTAGAACCCTATCAGAGTACACCCACCCCAGAGAGTGAAGGCACAGAGATAGAGAGCCTGAAAAACTAGGCAAATGAAAGAAAGAAGGATTTTTTAATAACCTGTGAGACCCAAGAGAATACAGGCCAATTGAGAAAAGGAGAGCAACTCAGAAGTTAGTCATCTTTGTGAGCCAGTTCAGTCACAAGGTCTTCAGGCACACAATCTCTTCAGTCTGAGTTTCCACAGAAAGGATAAACATAGCATACAGTTAAATAGAGGAATTGGGAAATATCAGCACCATTAACTAAAGGACATTTTGAACCACTTACATACTCCAAGATGAACGATGCTTTCACAAACTCTTACACAACCTGGAAACTAGCAGAATATCTCAGGAGGCCAAGGAGCTGTGAGACAGAAACTTTTGCTGAAGCAAGATACATAGACACACACAAGAATGAAGAGCTAGGCACATACTCTCCTATTAAAGGCATCAAGTAAACTGAGGGAAAAAACATAACAAAGGGGAGTGGGTAGTGGGCTGGGTGATGAACCAGTCCCCAAACTGAGAAGCCATACAATGTATTTCTTTATGTGTTTTTATATAGCGCATACTTTACCCGCAAGTGTCAGATCACTTTACAATAGAGTGAAGTACATTACATAGGAAAATTCTGAGTAAAATGGCAGTATGTGACTATACGTAGATTTATTACAGAAACCCATGGTGAGGGTTACATATTTATAAATTAGATAGGCACTAATGATCACACATCGAGAAAAGTTGGAACCATTAGGTTCACATAAATATATATTACAAATGTACAGAGTTGAGGAGGAATGTCGTACTACTTCTCTCGTGAGTGTCATGTAACAGTCAGAGTTAAGCCATAGGATGTGAGGACAAGTTTTTGGTTGGGAGCTAGGTAAGAAGAATTATTGATAAAAGTGTCTTTGGAAGAGATGAGTTTAAGGTCCATTTTTAAGATCTGGAAGGAGGTGGTGTTGTGAAGATTTGGGGTAGTGGGTCCCAAATTCAGGTCGCATCATCTGAGAAGGATTGCACCATAAGTCTTTCCCTTTTGAAAGTTGGAAGTTCAGGCAGTAGATTTTTAGCATTATGTGAGGGTCTGTGGCTAAGGAGACATTTTAATTTTGTTAGCTAGGCAGAAAGGGGATGAAGTGTGAATGGCGTTATGGGTAATAAAGGCAGTCCTAAATATTGGTTGTTACTCTTGGCCCTGTGGACAAAGCGCACCGCGAAGTGAAGTATGGATTTTAAAAGAGAGAGGTGGGTCTTGGTTGGCATGCAAGGAGAGAATTACAGTATTCAAGTCTGGAGAGTACCAAAGATTGAAAAAGAGTTTTTAGTTCTTGTTCAGGAATGAAACATCAGATCCCCAGAGAAGGCACAATTGAAAGCGTGCATTTTTGGCCAAGGCTGTTAATTTGGTATTGGATGTTAAGTATTTTATCCAAGATGGCTCCTGGGGATTTGGCACTGTCAACTATGGTAGGTTTGCTTTAAAAATGTTCAGACTATCCATTCATGATTGAACATGAGGTAGAGAGTGTTAATGTTGAGATAAGAAGGAATTAGGTTTTAGAGGGATTCAATTTAAGGTGATGAGACATCTACAGTTCTTGGATAGAGTTGAGGGTAGTGGTGAGGAATGATTTTTTGAGTGCAAAGGACAGTTTGAGATAGAGTATGGTGTCATCAGCATAAAGGTGATAAAGGATCCCAGTCTTTTTGTAGTAGGTGTCTATTGCTTTGGGATGGCATCTTCATATAACTTTCAGGTAGATAATCAGACAGGACTTCCCTTTGGAACCCAACTGTAGAAAAGATACTTTGGAGAGCTCTAGCTACCAGGGATGAAAAAATATTTCTCGAAAGCAAAGTCTTAAGGTACCTGATGCTGTGGTGCACTTTAACAAGAATGCACATGTTTCTTGTGGACATTGGCAGTTTCAGGTGACCAGTTATGTAAATCCAGATCAAACAAAGTGTTGAGGTTTGCAAAGTTATAAACGTCCCCTGCAAGAATCGTCTTGTTTTTTTGTGGGTACATTTTCCTGCCTTTGTCAAGGTGATGTAAAGTCAGTCTGACCAACAAGCAATTACGATCCTCAGTTGCAGGACTTTCAGAAAGCATGACATTCTGTTACAGAAAATCATGGCTGCATCCATCCCCATGATTCACAAAGTGAAAAGGTGTTAGGTGTATAGATTTGGGCAGGGGAGAATGTGAGACAACAGGGACTCCTAGAAAGGGTAAAAGATGAGGGTCTGGACACTATGACCTTGAATGGAAGAAGGAAGGGCCTGGCAGATTCATTGAGGAACTTTAAACAGATGTTGCTCTAAGCAGAAGATAGACAATAACTACTGAATAGTATCAGTCAACTGACTGCCCTGGCCAACAGTAAATAGTTTTTCACTACTTCTAATGACAATTAAAAATGTCAATCTTTTAGAAGAGTTAAACTTTGAATTCATTCCATTTTGTAAAGATTACAATATTTACAAAAATTATGCAAAAGTATGAGTCAATGAATTTGCAATTTCACAATCATTTGGCAAATCGCATAAGCCTGGCAAAATCTTCCTATATCCATACTCACTTCAAGACAATACATGGTTTAAAAAGTCGGTTTACTTGTTCTCTTGAACTGAAGGTGCCTTAACAGACAATTGTTATATTCCATATAGCTAACACAATATAGGCCTAGGTAACATCACAACCTTTCACCTATATTCATACCTACATTACATACATAACAGCTACCAGGACTGACCCTTCACTTAGTTACAGTACTCCTTACCGAGCGTGGGTTTTCCCTGAACAATAGCCTCATAAATTATAGATGAGGATTCAGGATTCTCTGAAATTTAGCAGGACTGCCATCTCCTGCATAATAACTATGTACAATGTTCATTACCAATGTCATCCTAAGTCCGACAGTGGCACAGCAAGGTAGAACCCCTGGGTATACCTTCAGGTATATATACATCACATCTTGCTGAGATAGTCAGAGGAGATCTCTACTTCCATGCCGACACACTGACGCGAGACGCTGGGATTCCTGCATGCAGACACTCCAGCTTGCAGCGGTCTGAACATCCCTTGCAGGGTGTCCAACTCAAGACCAAGACGGGGTTGCCATCTGATTGTGTCCCTTAAGTTTGGGCACTTCTGGGTTTTTCAGTCTTTTTGAGACCTACAACATCCTTCATCTCTTTTAGTGTTAGTGGATTTGACACCTCAGTATCTGGTCACTGGCAGAGTATTTATACTCTTCTTCATTAGGAGCAGGCATCTCTGGATTTCGTTTAATTGCATCACCAGAGCAATACGTGGTTGCAAATCAATCACCTCCACCTCCTGAGAGTTTTTTTAGCTTGGTTGAGACTTTGAGCTCGAAAAAAGAGACTACGGGCCTGGTTTACAATTTGACTGACTACACTCCATCCATTAGGCTGGTAATAGACATTAGCCCCACCATCATCCTAATGAAATACTGTCCATAAAATGTAGAGATGACCGCTGGCCATCACCGTGGTTCCTTTAAAGATATAAAAAAGTTTGGTGGATGGCCACTGTCAGTTGTTACGCCCATCCACCCAACCTGCAATATTTTTTTCAAAAGTGGGAATGTGTTTTTGAAATACTAAAAACCAATGATCCCCACTCCCTGGAAGTTTTCTCCCGGGGCGTGGGAGTCATTATTTTTTTTTCTATCCCTCAATGTCCAGTTAATCTTTAAGTTATTGCAACATAAACATACAATGCTGTCCTTACTATTAACATTCTATGTGTGAGCTAAGGAAAGCTTGCATTGTAAATGCTTGTACAGTACCCTCGCTTTGTATAAAAGAAGTTTTAATTACTATTAACAGTCCTATACACACACACTATGACCTGGAACCTTCCCCTACTATACCTTCCCTCCATGTGATGGAAGGTTGTACTGTGATTGTTTTTGCCCAGCACATGCATCCTGTATTATTAATATTTTATTTTTGTTAAGTAGTCATAAAATATAATTTGTTAGTGGGATCCACAGGGGACCGTAAACATGCTAATCCACAAATGTGACACTAGTTTCCATATTACATATGAAAAGGTACAGGTGCTCACAAGACTATTATAGCTTAATTATGCCTGTGGAATTGTTGATACGACTACGAAAACAAAGCACAGGGCTGGACATAAGTGTGGTGGTGAGTCCAGTGGCTATAAATACGAATGGAAAGGGCCCTAAAATCCATAGCTCATGATTTTGCTTGCAGCCCCTCACCATCTAATTCTAACTGGTCTCTGCAGTACATCATGTTCAGAATCCAGTGTGCAATTTTCTGTACCTGTCTATACATCTAGGACATTACGACTTGCCTTTGAATAGCAGAAGAGCCATATCAAGAAAGTTCCTTACAGTAGAGGGGATGTCAGCTGTGGCTGTGAGCAACACCAGCCTCAGATCCAATTCAAGGGAAATGCCTATCATAGACTGCAGCGTTGCAAATATATCAACCCAGTAATAATGTGTTTCAAGACAGGACCAGGCCATATGCATAAAGCCTACATTCAGATGGCCACACTTTTTGGAGGGGCGACTGGCATTCGGGGTGAACTTTTCCAGTGATTCCAGACTGCAATAGTAGTGGTGCAGAAATATTAGTGTATTAATTTGCTTCTATACGTGAATGGTATGTGTTGAACTTGAGAGCTACAATATTCCTATACTTTGCCTGTCAGCTGTTATTCAAGATCTCTTTTCGCCCTTGCCAGATTTGTAATGGATAAAACATTTTTGTAAATGAGAGGCAACAAAAATGTGTTCAAATTAAAAAGTAAGTCTTGTGTAGGTATTCTTCTTTTATTTTCAGTCGTGTTATGGTATTCACAGAAGAATCAGCCAACGCGTTTCGCCCAAAGGATGGGCTTCTTCAGGGCGAACGGTAGTTGAAGATGCGTGTAATTCGTCAAGGATTAGCCATTTGGAACGTAGTCAGAAAATAGTCTGTATTGTATTGCGCAACCTCCTGTGTTGGAGAGTGTTCTATGATGACAGAAAGGACCTTATGAAAAAGAATGCTGGGTCTGAGTAAGGATCCGTGTCCGGATGAGATCCTTCTGCCTGCAAGTCTGAGCGCTCCAGGCTTGCAGGCAGAAGGATCTCATCCGGACACGGCTCCTTACTCAGACCCATCAGGATTCAATTTTGCCTACCAAAGTTGAATCCCGATGGCAGAGACGCTCAGCGTCTGATACGAAATAAACCTTTGTCCTAACTGAGAAAAGGCAGGTGTATTCTAAAAAGGAAAACGCTGAACCGGTATTCAACTACAAGGCTGCGTTTTTACAAGAATTTCAGTTTGAATACAGGTTTTCCAGGGGGCAACAAAATAGGACACCACTATCTTCCAAGATCGTTGTCCTAATTGAAAAAGCAGCGGTAGAAAGTTATTAAAGTTAATGACCACTACTGGGTATGAGGGATCTATAGACGTCTACTATTTCCTACAGAGAAAATTTTAGAATGACCTGATAAACTCTCTATTCATTGTGTTGATAGGAGTGAGCACTTTGTGTTTATTATATTTGTTGGGTCCTGAAGAAGGTGTTTTTAACTACATGACACACCGAAAAGCGTCGACAAGAGGATAAAGTAATTTTAAGTTTTATAAAAATGATGTTATAATGTTTTTATATTGTGATATGCATTAAGGAAATGTAAAATATCTCTGTGGTCTTCTATTATCATAGCTAAAGAAATTATTGTAAAATACACCATTTTCCTAAATGTTTATGTTTTATTTTAAACAAATGTGTTCTATGCAATGTAACATGAAAGGTTTTTAAATTGTGTTATAAATCTACTTGATATTTTGATAAAAATACAAAAAATAATAATAAAAATATAAGAATTTAAATTTAGACTACGTGTTGCTATATATAGGTACATTAATGTTCTCTTTTTTCTTTGGTTCACTGTAATATACACATAACTCTTTTGTAGGGGTAGTAAATAAAATCAAAAGGGAAAACTCTATTTTTCATGATTATAGTAACCCGGTCCCTTTTGGTACAACCTGGGAAACTCTCTCTTTGAGACACTGTAAATAACAATACCTTTTATTTATGTTTTTAAAAAGAAAACAAAAATAAAATGCATTGTTATTTGCAAAGTCAATACCTCAAACTCACGTCAATGCGAGACCTACTGCATCACAAATGCTTGTTTTCTGTATCTATGACGATAAGGCCTGGAGTATTTCAGAACTTGGTACTGCAGCTGACATTTTGGGCAGGCCACGGGTGGACAGAGAGTAGATCGGCCCATATTATGTGGTCACCTAACAGGAGCTTCACTAGAGGGCAGTCACAGTAGCGAGACCTAAAAAGTTGCTGTTGACTTTAAACTTTCAATTGTTCCCTCTCTTTTCTAACAAATTACCCTCTCTTTTGCATGCCTCCTCTCCGAGTATATGGTACTCTAAATTGCATCATTGTCCACCTTAATCTCCTACACCTCAATTTAGAGATCCCACTTTCCCAATTCTTTAAACCCAAATACCTACAACTTAACAATACCTGAACCCCTCTAGCCTAAAAGCCCCACAAATCAATTGCATGAACTCACAGAATCCCCACTACAGATCACACCTAACTCCTATTAATTTACTATTAATCTACCACAAACTGGCGTCAATGCATTTAATGGTTTATTTTTTAGCACAAGACTAATTCAAAAGCCGACTATAAGCCCTGAAATAACTACTAATTTTGGGGTCTGAGGAGCATGATACTTCCCGTAAAGCATGTTAACACCTCGTCAGGGGTAGCAAACATACATGCTAACATTTGCAGAGCAGAGAGAGAGACATAAAAACAATCTGGGGATGTGCTTTCCCAAATGACTTGTACTGTAGTAGGAAGAATGTAAGCCAGAGAAAGCTATTAAGGGCTTTAAAACTCGGGATTCTCAAGCTTGTTGATATGCATCAGTAAGCACAATATAAATGCAATTACAATACAATGCATAACAATCACCTCCCTTCTGTGTTTGAGAACCAGATCTTAGGAGCAAGATGTCGCTGTACCTGAAGCTAGGGAGATTCATGGCTCACCTGGTTGTTCACAGGTGCTGCAACAAACTCTGTGCCTCTGCCTATAAAGGTTCTTCCTCATCTTCTCTCTTTCAGAAACGTTTCTAAACACATATTTTTTTGCCTTCCTTTGAATTGATGTAATAGACTTTTGCTTGCTTGGCAATATTAATTCTGTAACTGCGGCGTGGTAGTTTAAAGTGTTTTTGTAGTCCACTATGTTTTCCTCAAATGTACGATGCTGTTCTGTTATTGTCAGGCATAAAGTGAGGTGCACGGTTCCCAAAATACAGGGCTGATGTACTACAGAGCAAACTTATATTTAATAAAAGCAATGCATACACATAATCTCCGCAATACAAGGCCACGCACACTTCCACACGCACATGCTATGTAATACAATTTACAAACCTTCCAAAGCAATGTAAACACACATATGTTCACATCACTCACTCACGCACCAATACGAACCCACACTTCCGCACCCACTCAACATTCCTTTTCACCAGTAGCACCAACTTGACAGTTCGCTCATTGCTAATGGTGCTTTTAATAATTCATTACAAAGCAGCATTTTCGTTGGCTCCTGGGGTTGCTTCTTGCCTTCCATGGTTGAACCGCGGACCTTTGCGTGACTGACAGTGTTCGGTGGTTAAGCACAAGTGAAGTGGAAGTGGGGGACTTGTCTGGGCACCCGAGTCATTCATCATCCTCGGCAAGGGACAATTCGCCTGAATTTTGCCAAAATATGCTTTCCTTGGGAGGCTCGACGCGTACGGACAGGAGATGTGCACTCCGTACGCGTGCACATCTCCTTTGGGGCCCATCGGGAGACGGGGAGGGGAAGAACCGACCGGAGACAGATGTAAGGTGTGATAAAGGCCGCTTTATTGAGAAACAGGTGCATCCTGACAATATACCACATCCTTGGCCTTTGCCGTACAAAACTAGGCCTAACTAACTATACGTATACCTGCCAAAACCCCTCACCCCCACCCCTAAACAGTTCCCCGCCAACAACATAAACATTAGTACCAAATACCCAAACGCCTGCCTCAACTGTTTCAACCCCTGCCATATGTACACTCCCTCCCCCTCTGCCAGGAAAACTCATTCCTCCTATCCTACCTCCCCCGTTTTACTAGGAAAAGCGCCACTCGAAAGCCCCCATACGGCTTTCGACCCCCCCCTAGGACCCCTGCACCTTTGGATACCTGTGCACCCCTACAGCCCGGTCTACTGCCTCTTTCAGCTGTACAATATAGAGCTCCATCCCATATCTCGATAAATGCACTCCATCTTCAATAAAAAAGTAGACCGCCCCATATCTCAGCTCCGGGTGCTCCATCCTGCCCACTCCCTCCTTCTCACAAAAGGCCCGCATCTCCCTGTTAATTTTTCTCCGAGTCTTGTCAATTGCCCCAGGTCTCTCCGCCCCCTCCAACATCTCCTGGGTATGAATTCCGACCAAATGACATAACATCCCGCCCACTGCCTCCTGATCTCCAGCAAATCCCTCTTCATTTGTTTCACCAGTGCCAGCCCCTTACACTGCACTAAATCATTCTCACCCAAGTGGATGACTACCACATCCGGACAGACCCCCCCCGCACAACATTGTTCAAAACCGGCACCAACTCGTGCCAACGCATGCCCCCTTTACTCCTCCAATGACACCTAAACAACTGCTCGTCCAATTCCAAATTGAGATTCCTGTGTTTCTCCCATTCGGCCCTCTCCACTCTCTTTACAAAGGAATGGCCCACCACGTATATGCTCATCGCTGCTGCAGCAGGCCCCGCTGCTGCAGCAGGCCCCGCCACCGCACCTGTAAAGACACATATGTGAGCAGCGCGCACCAACTGCAAGTCTATTCCAACACTACCCCCCGCAGCCTGACGTATGTCTTATAGCAGTCTGATTTCCAGCGCCCCAGCTTCTTAATCTCCTCCTTCCCCCAACCCTTCCGAGCCGCCTCCGTCGCCGCCCCAATGCGAAACGAATGTGTCCCGAATTCCTTCGGGTCCTCACTCATATCCCATAGGGCGTGCCGCAGGACCCACAGCAACTGCGCAGCTGTCACCCGACCCCCATCTCCCCTGCCAAAAACCTCTGTCCCGTCCTGCACCGACCGGCCGCAAGTCTTCTCCCCCATTCTGCCGGACACACCGCCTCCGTTCCCCCTGGACCCAAGAGAACCCACGTACCCTCCCCACGCTGATCAGTCTTGGACCGGCGAAGCCTTACCGCAACCTCCCGGCCGCGCAACTCCACCTCCTCCCAGGTCAAACCCGGCCGTGCTTTCAAACCCACCAACTCCGACACCCGGAAAGCTCCAAAGAACATCCATGACATCAACGTGGAATACAACACCGTCTCCGCCTGGTCCCTGCACACCACCGGCAAGCGGCCTACCAAACCCTCCAACATCGCCTCCGTAATGGGCCGTCTCTGCCGCGCCCGAGCACCTTTCTCCCTCTCCCAACCCTCCAAAAGACGCCCCCCCAATTCTCCCGCTGAAGGCGCATAACCCCACCAGAGCTTGCCCATGAGAGCCACCCCTGCCAATTTTCCTACTATCGTCACTCTCGTCAGACCTTTGTCCATTAACCCTAGCATGAACTGCACCACCTGTTCCTCACGACGCCACTTGCCGGGCTGCCTTACCGCTCCACCACGTAGAAACTCCATCCAAGCCTGCTCATAACTCCTCCACGTGGACGCTGCCAGGGACGACCTCACCAACTGAACGACCCGCGCTCTCCCACCATCCACAGCTCCTCCGGCACCCGTGTCTTGACCGCCGCTGCCTCCGTGGCTAGCCCATGGAACCTCCACCACTGGGAACGAGACAAAGCCTCCGCAATGTCATTATCCACTCCCGGCACATGTTGAGCCTGGAACAAAATATCATGCTCCAAACACCTCAATACGAAGACGCGCCTCAACTTCAGCACTTGGGGCTCCCTAGCAGACTGCCGATTCACCACCTGCACCACCGACATATTGTCCACCCTGAACAAAACACGCTTGTGTGCCAACTCTTGCGCCCACACTGTCACAGCCACCACCAACGGGAACAACTCCAGGAAAGCAATGCTCCTACCCCCCCCCCCCTGCCACTGCTCCGGCCATGTCTCCGCGCACCACCTGCCTGCCCAGTAGAGTCCAAAACCTCCGACTCCCGCCGCGTCCGATGACATCGTCACATCCCACTCCCAGTCTTTCGGGGGCGCCATGGGCACTCCATTGAAACGCCCCAGAAATGCCAGCCACATGCTCAGGTCCTCCCTCGAGCCCGCCGATAGGCGCACATGATGATGGGGCAGCATCAACCCGGACAAGGCCAAACCCAACCGCCGACAAAACGTCCGCCCCGCTCGCACCACTCGGCACGCGAAGTTCAAATGCCCCAGCAACACCTGCACCTCCCGCACCGTCACCTTTCGCCTGGCCAACATGCCCGTCACCAAATCCATCATCACCACCCGTTTTTCCTCCGGCAGGCGTGCTTCCATGGCCGCTGAGTCGAGCTCTATCCCGAGGAACGATAGCACCGTGCTGGGACCTTGCATCTTCTCTGGCGCCAAAGGCACCCCTAGGTACCCCATCAGGTCGGTAAAACTGTCCAGTCGTTGCTGGCAGTCCGTCGAACCGGGCCGACCCACCGGGAAGAAGTCATCCAGGTAATGCGTTATCGCCTCAGAGCCTGTGCGCCAGGAAAAAACCCACTGCAAGAAGGAGCTGAATCTTTCAAACAAGGCACACGACACGGAGCACCCCATGGGCAGCGCCCTATCGACAAATATGAGACCGTCAAACTGGATCCCCAGCAACTGATGATCCGCCGGGTGTACCGGCAACAACCGGAACGCCGATTTAACATCGCATTTCGCCATGAGTGCCCCCGCCGTCATCACCAACCTCCTCGCGACGTCCACGGACGAGTACGACACCGACGCCAACTCCGTTGAAATAAAGTCGTTCACCGACGCGCCCTCCGGCCATGAGAGATGCTGAATCTGCCGAATTGACCTGGTTTTTCGGGACCACCCCAATTGGTGAAATGATCAAATCCGGCAATGGCGCCTCCTCAAAAGGCCCCACCATCCTCCCTTCCTTCACCTCCTTGAAAAGCTTCTCCCGGACGATACCCTTGTGCGCGTTCACGGACTTCAGGTTTTCTGCCCAACGAGCGATCCGCGGACCCTCGTAGCCCAACCGGAAACCCTCCCTGAAACTCCGACGCAGCACGGCCGCATCGTCCGCCCGCGGGTACACCTCCAATAGAGGTTCCAGTCGGTCCAACCTAACCGGAGTACGAGCCTTTTCCCAGGGTACTCCCCCCTCCCCCCTTCCGCCCCCCCTTCCTCTACTGGGCACGTAGGACGGGTGCTGCCCCTGTGTGGGGCCTCCCCCAATCCCCCAACAACGTGCCTCCGGGTGGCGTCTCCTGCACGCAGAGCATTCGTGCCTAAAACGGCACACCTGCCTGAGACAAGAGCCTCTGTTGAAATCCCAGCAGGCCACAACGCTGGCAGTGCTACCGGCTCCCCCCACCCCGCCACGGGTGGGGCAGGCCGAAAAGGGGGGGCGCCAGCGGCAGCCCACTGGCCGTGTAGATGGTGCGGCCAAATTTCGCCCCGCTCATCGTCTGTTGGTATAAGTCTGTGTCCAACTCTCCCCACTTTGCCTCCGGATCCGATGCCATGCGCGCCCGAAACTCCTCGTCGTAATGCGACCACGCATTACCCCCGTACGTCACCTGCGCCCGCCGCACAACGTCCATGTACTTGAACAGTGCGACCGCCCTGTCGGGGTACTTTTCGCAGGACACACTGGCATAGATCAGGAAAGCCGCCGACCAATTCTCAATGGTAACCGGCACCTTAGGCCGCCTGGCTAACTCCTGCTCTTCCTCCTTCGACCCCTCCTTTGCCATCAACTCCCTGTGGAGCTACTTCAAAATCTCCACATACTCCCCTTTTCAGACCTTCTCCCTGGTGGCCAACGACAAATGCGCCCCCAAGGGCTTCGCCACCCCCATGTACGGCAGCTTCCTGACCGGCACCTCACAGCTCTCCTTCGCTCCGACGCCGGACGCCGCCGCCCCGCCGGACGTCGCCGCCTCGCCCGTCCCCGCGCTTGCCAACACCGCAGCACCCGCCGACCCTCCGGAATTCGCCACCACTCCCGCACCTGCGCACCCCGATGTCGCCTCACCCGCCGCCTCCGTACACACCCCGGCATCCATCACGTACCTACCCTTCACCAACCTCACCCGATCCCCTCCCCCAGCATCCGTCCCCATTGACACCTGGCAACCGCCATCTCCACCTCCCGCCTGGCCTCCATGAGGCCCGCCCAAGCCACTCCCCGACCCTGCATTGGCCTTACCTGGCGTCAAGACTGGCGTCCGCACCGGATCCCGCCGCCTAACCAGATCCACTGGGGGGGCCGTCACTCGCGGCACCGTCTGCCGGGACGTACCTGTAAAACACTGCCAACAACATTACTCACTACCCCCTCCCCCTCCCCCTCCCGAAGCTCCCCCTCCTCCTCTGACTCAATCTCGCCATCCCCTGCCACCAATACCCCTCCCGCGTGTACCCTACTCAGACCTGCCTTGTCCCTGCACTCCATCATCAGTGTCCCCAAATCCACATTCCCTCTTCTCCTGTCCTCCGTTTGGTAAGTAGAGTAACCTGCCAAATTGCTGCTCCTTCCCCGTCCCCCGGCGGCCGGATCGACCCATCGGGAGGGGGGCGTTGGAGACCCATGGCCCTGCCATCTGCCGTCCGCACGCACATGGTCCCTCGTTGGAGCGCGACCGCCCGTACTAGGCAGAGCCAGCCCATCCACTCGGCGGGTTGGAGCCGCAAGGTGCTCACCCGAGCCCCTCGACAACTGCTCCTGCCAAGAAAAAAGCGGGGAAGTCCAGCATGCCGGGGCAAATGCACCCCCTTCACCCCCCCAAGCTCCTGGGGCACCCCTCCCCCACGCCGCCGAATGCCCTCCCCGCCACGCTGGCCGCCCTCCCCACCCCCCCTCTCCCCACTCCCAGCCCCCCGCACCTCCCATGCTGCCCCACACTCCACCACCGCACCACCACAGGCCCCGCACCCCCGCGCCCCACCCCCGTAAACCCCATCTACCCCCCCTTCCCCGTGCCCCCACTCACGAGACTCTCCCTCCCCCTCCCCTCCCCCAACCCCCCTCCACCCCGAAACTCCTGTGCACCTCATCTCCCCCACCCCGCCCCCCACCTACACCCGCCACTCCCCCTCCCCGCCCCGCACCCCTCCCGCCTCCCCGCGGCGACCCCGGCCTACTAGGCCCCACCATGTCCTCCTCAGTCGACGACCCCCAGTCCAACTCGCTCTCAGCCCCGTCCCCTGCTCCCTCCCCTCCTCCGATTCCTCAATCAACAGTGGTGAAAACCCCACTCCTCCCCCTTGCCCCCCAATCCCCCCTCCCCATCAGCGCCCCCTGCCGCCCCCACCCTCCTCCTCCCCCCGCCCCCTCCTGGCCTGTGGGCACACTCGCAGCATCCTCCCCTCCCCCGTGCCCCCCCCTAGCACACCTTACACTTGGCCCCCGTGCCCCCCCCAACCTGGCACTCCTTCCCGACTTCGGGGCCCCCCCTCAGCCCTCTTAACCTGCTCAGGGCCCGTCCCCCTCAAGGACCCCCCCGCCGTCCTCTCGCTCTTTCCCCCCGCCCCCCCGCCCCTTCCACGAACTTAAGCGGGGCCTTCCCCCGGCCGCTGCGCCTCTTACCCGCTCTCCCTCCCCGCTTCGGCGCCCCCACCGCCCGCTGGCCGCCACCACGCTCCGCTCCTCCCTGCGCCGCTCCTCCCCTTGTCCCCGCCTCCCCCTCCCGCCTTGCGCGCGAACGCTGCGGCTCACAAGCCACCACCGCCGCCGCGGCGCCATCAGCAGTGCGCCGCGGTCGCCTTACCATCACATCGCCCCTCAGCAGGTCCGTCCTGCCGGCTTCTCCCAAGAGGCGGAGCGCCTCACGGACGCGGGGATCCGCCATCGCCACCGCCATCAGACCAGGTACCGTCTCTCACGCGCCGCCCGCACCGCCGCTTCCAACTCACTCTACCCCACTACTCCCGCCACAGTCTACAGTAAACACCCGCTAAAACACCCGAAAACGACCACGACTAACCGCCCAAGGCCGCAATATACGACAACAATTAACCTGCCCCCCGGCTGCTGGGTCACTGTCCCATGAAATGGTGCACAGTGACCCAAAATGGCCGCTCTTATTGGCACCAGCCCAAACGGGACCAAATCCCACTGCCCAGCCCAACCAGCTTCGAGCCCTTCCTGTCCCCTTTCAATTCCTTCCCCCCACCCTTCCTCCCGGGGCCCCAAAATCCCCGGGGGGGGGAGCCTCCCGCCGGTCGGCCACCCCCGCAAAGCCCCATTCCTCGGAGGCTGAGTACAGCGAGCGCATCTCGGCTTTCACTTTCCCTCCTCCCCGTCGGCTCCACGGAACCTGCTTGAGCCGCAAATTTTGTGATTTCAAATCTGCTGGGGGCGTGGCCATGATGGGGGCATGAGCAGTCGTGCCTTGCCGGAGTACCGTCCTCATTTGGCTTATAGCACCATCGAAAGCTTCCCCCGTTTAGCAAAATACATGGAGAAGGAGCCCGAGGCTCCAAAGCCAGAGGCGACCGTCCCGAAGTCCTGAGTGTAGCACCCGGAGGAATAGTGAGGAGGCACACTGGCCCGAGGCCTACCCAGTGCTTTAAATGGGCCAGTACTCACCGGTACTGAGTACTGGCACTTCTTAAATTTATCGCTCTGAGTACCGGCACTTCTCTACTGTCCGAGGAGAGTACTGGTACTCATGAAAAGGTAGGCTTAGTGGCTGTGAGTGCCGGCGCAGTGGCGAGCAGGAGTGGGACGTGTCTCTGGGAGCAAAGGCGCCGCTTCTGTCTCCTGATCTGAGCCCTTGCTGAGCTATTCAGCAGGGCTCATCTGAATAATTTCTGGTGCTCGCCATCACGCTGTGCTGGACAGAGCAGGGTCGAGATTCGTTTTACAGTTTGCGCTGTGATTTTCAAAGCGCAGCACTTCAGGTAGGGAAAATTCCGTGCAGGGTAACACTTTATACATAGATAAACATATTATCAGGAGCGGATTCTCACACTTCCCGTACTGTCTCTGGATCAGAGGGTTAATGCCCAGACGATGCGATCGAAGTGGCCCCTGGAGCGCTAATCTAACTGCTTTCTGCACTGATGCACCTACCTTCCTAACGCCACATGCCTCAGTTACCCGGTTTGTGCATAGAAGGCTTTCTTATATGCTCAAAACTAGCGCCGCCAGCCCATTGTTTCCCCACATTCCTAGCACTCTCCTTTAGATGTGCCTGGCTCCCATCTTGCTCTGTCACACAGTGGTCGCCGCCCATGCTGTGGCAGGGTGTTTCATGTTCTGCCTGCCAGCCGGGCCCCAGAGCACCCAGGTATTCTCCTGCTACATGGACTTGAAGGAGGAAGCCGGTGTTCGAGACTCGATCACCTGCTCACCTCCTCCTGCCCTCCACAGGTTGGGCTATTGCTGTGCCCAGCCCCGAGCCTAACTTCTGCCCCACACTCATCGCCAGCCCAGTGCTACCTTTTCTCTAAACTAGCAGCTTTGCTGATTTATTAGTAGTGCCAAGCGTTTAACATCCCTGCTTGACAGTGACACTACGAAGCAGCACCCTTTATTTTCTCAGCATAGTTAGACTTGCTAAGTCAGGTGATTATTGTTCCTGCTGGCGAGAGGTCAGAGTTTTCTCCACTGGCACTTTTCACTCAGACCATTAAGTAGCGTAGAGGGTTAATATGCCTCCTTCAAAAAAAGCATATTGTATTGTACTTGATTGTATGTGGATAGCTCAGTGGGTTGCTACTTTTGTCACAGAGATCCCTTTGTTACATGTGGTTTGGCCACACCTGAAGCTGAGGTTGGGGTGGAGGGTGCTGATTTTTTTTTTTATTTGAATAGCTTCAAAAGCACCTACTGCAGAGTTTGACTTCCTTGTTGCTTAAATGAGTGTGATTTCTGATATTTGTCTATTTCTATTGACTTCATACCATGATTATGCTCGCAAGAAAGTGCCACTCTAAATGTTGCACATCTAGTTGTTGCCTGACTCTCGTAAATCCACTGAATCTATGAAAATGTCACACAAAAGCAATCTGAAACATTAGCAGCTATACTCAAATGGATGTTTTTTCTGATATTTATATGATTCCCTCGTCTTACTTGCTTCATTTTGCTAGCGAGAAAGAAAGTGTCACTCATAGTCGTTGAAATGGCACTCACAATTACAATGAAAATTTGAAAATGTCACACATAGCAATCTGAAACCTTGGCAGCTACGGGGTCCATTCAAGCCCTGTGCTGTCAACCACATTCATACTATCCTCTGCATTTGCACAAACATAGGAATCATGGCAGTCCCCTGGTAGTGGCAATTAAAAAATCCATGATGAAGAGTATGACATGGCTTTTAACATACCGGAGTCTTTAGTGTGTCTGCTTTTTTTGTGTATTTGCCTGCATTTGTATGCTTGTTTTTTGTAAGAAAAATGGGTGGCACTTTGTATGTACATGTCTGCTCGGTGACAAAGGTTCATAAATATTGTAGTAGGGAGGGTTGGTGGGTGAGTGAGTGAGTGAGTGGGTGGATAGATGAGTAAGCAAGGGTGGATGTATGAATGGATGGATGGATGAGTGAATGGATGGGTGAAAGAGGGTGGATGATTGAATAAAAGGGTGGATATAGGTGGATAAGTCAAAGATTGGATGGGTGAATGAAAGTGAGGGGGGATGGATGAAAAGGTGAATGATGGATGAATGAAAGGAGGGATTGAGTGAAAGGGTGGATGGAATGAAAGGGTGGATGGAATGAAAGGGTGGATGGATAGAGGAAAGGATTGATGGATGAGTGAAAGGGTGGATAAAGAGATGGATAAGTGAAAGGATGAATGGATAGGTTTAAAGATGGATGGATAAGTTTGGATATGAAGGGTGGACAGACAGAATGGTGAAAAACTGAATGATGGATGAAAAACTGAATAGACGACAGAATGTAAAGGGTAAATGGTGGACATCATCAGGTAAAAGGTAGGATGAATGGATAGATCGATGGAAGACACAAGAAATATCTTCTGGGGAGGGTCATGATGATTTGCTTCATTTGCTTGGTGCCATAAGAACGTTGGTTCGTAGTGGAGGTATTTTCAGTTTCTTCCTACTCACATGCTCAAAAATATATAGTATTGTGCCAAACAACAGCATTTAACAGTATGGCATTAAGAAGGTGTAACTATTGCAAAAAAAGGAAATGTTAACATATTATCGCATTTCTCTTTCATTTTGTGTAATATTAACCTGCTTTGTTTATATACACACATTTACCATGTGTTTTGTTGTGTGGTGCAACTGTTATACAAATCGTTAAGTATCATCATGTCTTGCCCCTAGCCCCGCCACTGGCCCCGCCCACTTACTACACTGCTAGCTCATGTTAATGAGTACCTGCACTTATTTTTTCCCATTTAAAGCACTGGGCCTAACCCCAACACAGGGTGTGCCGTCCTGTGGGGCAGACAAGCGACTGTCTGGCGGGGGCTCGGTGGCCCATATAAACGAGGAATATAGGCCCTGCTGGAGCTGACCGGGGCACCATGGGTATCTCCCGGATCTCTCCCCACGTGTCCTGCGGCCTGGATTCAGGCAGTGGTGCGGCCCGGGGGCTGTGACGTGCAGATAGGAGACGGAGCAGTGGCCAAGGAATGAAGTAAGTGCCGCGACCTGCACTCTTTAGGCCGCCTGCTCCCTCCCCAGGAACGCACAGAATTAGGGAGTCCCGGAGCGACCCGTACACTGGCCACAGCCAGAGTCATCCCGGTGGACCATGTGGCGCGGCATCCCCCCTTCTGCTTACCAGTAGCATCTCCGAACTGAGAGACGCTGCAGGTGCACATCGGCTATCTCAAAGGCACGCCGTGAGCGTACACATGGGCTGTCCGGGCGCCATGTGCATGCGCAGTGCACATGTCCTGTTCTGCCGCTTCAGCTAACGCCGCCGTACGCGTTCACAGCTGATGTCTTTCAAGTGCGTGCACCTATCCTGTCCCGCATCGCATTGTCGCTAAGTCGGCGACAATAGACCTCACTAGCGAGCAGCATCGCTGCATCGCTATGCGAGACCTAAAAAACAATAGACTTATCAGTGTCAGCTTGCTGAATTTATTTAATGTGCAGCAAACATTTTTTCAGGGGCCTGGAAAAGCTTGGAATGGCAGCTCTAGCTGCAGAATTCAGTTGATGATAGTTGTGATGGACTGGCTGTAGGCAACGAACTCAATCAATGTAAATCAAGTTCTAATCAATAAGAACACTCAGTAAGGAGCAACACACTGGTAGTGGAAACAATTGAGCTTTAATGAAATATTAGCACAAACCTCATATCTTAGCAATGACGATTATACTCGAGCAGAATAGCTGCTTGTATATTTGTAATGTACTGCTAGCACAATACAGTAAACAAAAATGACAGAAGAAATTCTGTAGCATAGGAGGATGTAGCCTTTCAACTATCAGTGGCACAGTAGTCACACTTCTATATATATATATGTGTGTGTACAGTGCAATGCTAGCCCTTTGATGGTTAAAACACATGAATCAATTACAATACAGTTAATTACAGTTGCAATAATAATGCTCTGGTACATAACGATAGAGCAGTAGAATCTGACCCATCGCCCCCTCGGACTTACCTTCCCACATCACCCGTAAACCTGCTCCAATAGCTCTCTCTCTCTCCCTGGGAATGGCGTAACCGGGGGCAGCAGCTGTAGGCAACGGCAGATCTGCGCAACTCCATCAGTGAGCTACACCAATTAATCTGCACCCCCTTCTTTTATACAGTAAAAGCAGGCTTACACAACATCGTGTTCCTTTTCCGTTCCTGTTGCTCTTGTGGTGTCATCACTGTTTACGTTCACCCAGGCTCCGCTCCTCCTGACTCATACCAGTTGCATCTTGCACCCTCCGTTCCCTGATACCAATCAGTCCTCCTTTCAGGGCCCTCAGCTACTCCCAGATTCCTCAACGGCATGTCTATCGCAGCCCACATGCCTCCTTCTGATAACGTAAACACAGCACTTGTGTCAATTGAAAATGGCATAAACAATCATCCTGAGATTCTCTGCTATTTCAGCATGGTAAAAGGTTTTTTTATGCATGCACTTTCACTCATCAACACCGCTTAACCTAGTTAACCCCTTCACATCACAATGTGACTGTGCACTCCACCCCTTTCGATGAGTGTCAATGCATGCAAAAACCAAGTTATTTAACTGTATTCACAGGCCGATTACTACAAAGTCCGGTAAACATCGCATCAAGCATCTTCACTCTAATTTACAGCTGTTTGCTGCGTACTTATAGTCCGCATATTTGAATAGTCAACATAGCAAAACTAACGAGCTGCCAAAGTAAAGGGTGCAGCACCAGATTAAGATTTTCTGTGACTCCTGGTGCCAACCGAGGAATAAGTCATAACAATGTTGCTCTGTTAGCTGCTGAAAATGAGAAGCTGTAGGCCTACACCAGGGGTCTCCAACAGATTGAACG
Source organism: Lissotriton helveticus (assembly GCF_964261635.1). Lineage (NCBI taxonomy): Eukaryota > Metazoa > Chordata > Amphibia > Caudata > Salamandridae > Lissotriton > Lissotriton helveticus. Next base: position 568,175,066 of record NC_136057.1, on the reverse strand, counting down.
CGAGCTACTGGTAGCTCGTCAACAACCTACCAGTAGCTCGCATCCCGATGCCCGCTTCTGTACTCTATCATTGTCATTATGTTTATGTTTAGGCCTTTTTGGCGTCTTATTCATTTTCGCACAGTGCGTGACGTCAGCCCGGCGTGAGCAGTGTAGGCATTCGTTGCTTGACATCGATAGTCATTCTAATAGCTGGGCCTCGTGTTTACTTAGCAGCTGTGTCAAATTTAGTAAATGCAATCTGTGCATACTCTCTTATGGCTTCTAATCTGTAACTTGTCCAGTCCTATATCTAACTATATAATAGTTGCCGGAGTTGCTAGCCATGCACCTCTCAGCTATATAATACATTGTAGAATAATCTCCTCCTTTCAGCACTCATACTGCCTACAGTGATAGTTTAAAGATGGCAAAAGGGCAACATTTCATGTTCATGATAGATTTTATTGTTGGAACCCTCGCAGGCGTCCATTGTAGTTCAATTAGTAAAAAGGTATGACACATTTGTTGTCCTGTCACCTTTCAAGTCATCACATTGGCAGGCTCACCCATTTGCATCCAGGCACCGGCACATTTCTGCTTTCTTTTTGGATGATATGATACACCCACACATTTTTAATGCTCCCATATCTCCCTCCCCTCCCCTCTTTGGGTCGTATCTGTGGGCCCAGATCTCCCCTCAATTTGTGGGATTTGTGCTCTCTCAGGTCAGTTGGTCAATCCTTTCATGTGTTTGACATGACGCAGCAGTGTCTCTCTAATTCAGAATCACTTTGATGTCTCTGTAATCTGGATCAATAACTCCTACCAACACTGATATTACCTTGATAGCTGGATTTTGGGGCAATCCTACCCCAAGGATTACCCTTGTCTGTCCTGTCATTCAGATAAATGGCATCTGCTGCCCTACTGGCTTTTGGTTTTACTCAAACAATGCACTATCCAGTTGTTACTCCATGCGCTTAACATCTGATGTGCTGATACTTCGTCATCTGTGCCTTCAGCAAACCCTTATATCTCTCAATCATTCTTGCTACTTGTGGGTAATAACTACTGTGTGACACTCCTTGAATACCCTGCTCTTGAGACCAGTCCAGTACAGCTTTCGCTGAAAATGTCTCCCTCAGTCTGTCTGAATTTTATCAGGCACCCCATAGTGTCTAATTAGGTAATTTATCCCCTGCAAAGTGGATTTTGGTCTGCGGACTTACAAGGCAAACTCAGAATGTGGCTAGAATAAGTATCCACCATAGTCAATACATAGCTTTTGCCCCCTTCTTGAGACAGGAGTCCAATATAGTACATTTGCCACACTGTGGCAGCTGCAGTTCTTCTTTTGATATGGCCACTTGATCTCTGGTACAAGGGCATCTGTCTGATCTGGTTACAAATAGGGCATAAGGCTGAAACTTCACCTGCACGCAACTTGACATGTCCTGTGCCGCATTTGCACTAATCCTACATGTACTGCAGCTGCTGTTCCTGCTTGATGAAGTCCAAAACAGAAACTGTCGTGGGGGCAACCAATGGTAAGTTACAATCTTACTCATTCCTATTAACTCCTCTGCAAATAGATGCCCTGCCATGGACGTAACTAGCATTTGGGCTCCCTGGGCTAAACATATTTTGTGGAATCTTGTTTGGAAACGTTCTGCATGTATGATGCTATGGCAGCTCTATGATGCCCTCTTTGGCCAGGTCACTGACACTGCACATGCACATTCTACAAAAGTACACATGTGTTCATATCTCAGAATCAGGGATAGTGATGTGGGCGTTAAATTGTGTCACACAGCAGCACCTCCTCATCAATATTACACCTATTAATCTTAGTGACACCCTCACATTGCTGACATGCTAGGTCCTGTTGCGATATCAAAGATACGTTTGTATCATGAAACGGAAAAAGGACACTCACTCATCACCCACATTAAAAGGTAATGTCAGGTAAATGGGATTCCAAATAATCAGCATGCGAAGCATTCAAAGGTCACAATGTAAAGACTCTCTGCAGAATAAGTCTGCCTCTACCAGGGGTACCCCTGAAAGGCTGGGACCCTGGGCCACAGTCCATTTTTCACATGCCTCCTATGTGCACAGGACCTGTGGGTTGAAATAAATCATGGTATATTGGGAGTGTGTAAGTGCGAGGTATGAAAGCAAACATAGCAGTAACAGCATTTGTCATACATTTTGATAAAGTGGGGTCAGGTATACACGAAAAGGGACACATGTCCATAAAAATGTCTACAAAGGTATAACAATTCAACACCCTCCATTTGTGGATAAACAAATATCCAATTTGCAGACATCAAACCCATATCAAACGTAGATCACAGAGAGAAGTGCAAGCTAAATGATGCTGACATCGGTCAAGCCAACCTGAACGACTTACCATATGAAATACCACCCAATGCAATGTCAGCCCCAATTGGAATTCATCCAACATATCTATCTATCGAACATTTCCCCTTCTCCTGTGTGGCTCCAGCACTAGCTCCAAGGTCAGATCATACGTACCACTTCAAATGAATGGACCATCAATCAGGGTGAAACACACAGAACTGTAGTCACACATCCCAAAGTATCCAATACCATCAAATAGTTAGACAAATGATGGCAGGACTAATGTGTTCTAAAACAAGCAAAGTTTTATATTTCTCCAAAATTAACACATGGAGCAAACTAAATGCCAATGACTAGTCCATTGACACATTGTGTGGTCTAGCCCACTGCTGTGACACTAAACCTGCCTTTCATGACACTTTCAGGGGATCCTCCAAAGGAAGGGTCCTCTAGTGGGCTGAGGAAAAGTATTTTTCGATCGACAATCATTTTTTACAGGACACCATTGGTTTTTGCATTGCCATCTCGTGGCAAACACTTTCACGGGACCCACCTGGTAGTTTTTTCTGATGTACGAGGAAAATTCTATCAGCACAACAAAGTCCATTTTTGCAGGCCTGCATTTCTGCCCAGGAACTGTCACCCGCCCAACCCCCTGTTCTCTGCAGTTCATCAGAAAGCCACATGGCCCTCACCCGAGTGAATGATTCATTTTTCCTCTCCTGCTCCCAGCCTGATAAAACATCCTTGACACCATGATCAGGATATCTGGACAATGGTCTGACTGCTAAACTTTCATCCAGACAATCGGAGAATGGCTCGTAAAGCCTGGGCTTTGATCAAGGCAACTGGACAAAGAAACCTGAGGGAACCAAGCCCCGATCAAAGCAGAACTAACATTTGACTGTGTACCTTGCCTTGACCAGGTCACTAACTGCAAACACCACCTGCATCCGGCTAATCAACAACAAACACTGCCCTGATTGAACAATGGTCTGGCAGCCAAAAGGCTGGAATAAGAAATGTATAAAAAGGCTTGTTAGCTTTGGATTTAAGTAGCAGCCAGCTCTGTCTTGTCTTTGACTAGCTTGGGACTCTGTTCCATAGCCCGGGCTATTGAAATAAATCTGGGTTCCTCCTGCAGGCGAAGGCTCCTGTGTCTCCTTTTACTACATATGAAGGGTATGGAAGACTTGGGGGGTTTCCCCGCCGCCGAGACCCTGTAAGTGGGTTATTCCGGTTCTTCAAACAGCGCCCGAATAAGGACTCCACGAGTACGGAGGTCAGGCCCGGTGGACGTGATGAGTGAATTTTAAAAAACCCGCTCGTGTCTGTTCTGTATGATTCTACTATTGACTTTGCAAAAGACAAGCAAGCGAGGTGAGTTTTAGGAACCCGCTGGTGTCTGTTATCTGTTTTTAAGCATGCCGGTCAGTAGCAAGTTCAAGAGATTATGTTGTTGTATGTGTACACAGGACTCCCAGCTGGAGGCAGCCTGCCCGCTCCCTCCAGAAGGGACCCCTGGCCATACCATGTATATTAAATATGGCCCTTCTGCCATAATGATTTCCTCGTTCTGGGTGAAATACACCAAGAAAAGTAACGCGGAGTTACAGTGGCCACTTTATGGCTCCTTTGACTCCCAAGTCCTTGCCAACTTAAGGGAACAATTAATTAAAATAAAAACATGCCCGTCCATGTTTGATTCTGTCCGATTTTGGAGGAAAGAGATAGAACAGAGAGCTAGAAAACAGAAGGAGCAAGAAAGAAAACAAGAACGTATGTCAATGGCCGACCACGCCAGAGAAAATTCACAAAATCGAATAACAAAATCGGTAGAAATAGCTGATATGGAGCATGGGGCCGAGTACAGAAATGTTATCCAGCCCGTGAGGAAAAAGGTAAGGTCCATATAGAGGGAGGAGAAGAAAGTGATTCCTTGTTTGATACCATGCTAGAAAGTCCTCCTGCATATGCCCCAATGTACCCTGCCCTGACACCTCACACCCCACGTGCCCCCCTACCACCACTCGCTCCTGCCCCCACTGCCCCTCCTACTGTTCCCCCTGTCACACCAGCCCTTCCGACCTTTCCCATGACAACGGCCACACACATTAACTCTGTCCTCGCCGAGGGAATGACAGCAAGTCTGCATTCATCCAAGCCTAGCGGCTTTACCCCTACCTGTCCTTTTCTTGCTTCCCCGTGGTCTACAGTTAAGCAAGACTTATGTAAATTATTGAATTCCCCCCGATTGGCCTCCTTGCGCTCAGCAGTCAGCTTTTCGTCCCTTCAAGAGAAAGAGCTACAAAGGCAACAGTGTGAATGTTGGGTGAATAACAAGAATATTTATTCCTTTAAAGAAATATGGTCCACCTTTTCACAATGGACAATTATGGAACAAACCACCTGGGCTGAATACATGTGTACTTTGGTCATGCAAAAATTTGAGAATATGTCTGTGCAGATACCCACCGGATTGATGGACCTTAGGTCACAAATAAAAAGAGGCGATGTTCAGAGAGAGGGGATGTTTGGTGCTATATCCGTTTTAGTGGCTTACCGTGACATGACTGCCTTTTCAAATGCCCCTTTAGAAACAGCTATGCCAATGAGAGAAGCGGCCCCTGTCTTTGTTAGTGCACTTACCGATGCCCAAAATAGTGGCAGAGGTGCTGTTGAAGCACACTGGGGCAGGCTTTGGGTTCATGTTCCTTGGAAAAGGTCAGAAGTAATGCAGTTAAAAAGACAGTTACCAGATCCCCGGAAGAATCCGGCTGCCGTTTACAGAGAATTAGGCCAGATTGAATCTGCAGGTACTCTGGTTCTTGAGGATATAGATTTACTTTTTGGTGCTGTTGTACCCATTGAAATTTGGGACAAGATTCGGCATACTGATCATGAAGTGGCTTCAGGAGGTAAATGGGCTGACCTAGAGGCTATGGAAGAAGCAAGGGTAGGAGGGACTAAACCAGAAGCTGCCATCCTGACTTTGCCCGGTAAAATAATGACGTTTATGAAAACACTTTTACCGTAAACTGTCATTAACTGGGATAAAATAAACGCCCGTAGACAGTGAAAAGATGAAAATGTGGCTGACTTCTTTACCCGGTTTGAGACCGAATACAAGGGGCATAGTGGTTTGGATCCCCGGACCCTAGGTTCTGGCCCAGTATTTGTCGATAAATTTGTCAGTAATTTACTTCCTGAGATCTCTGCCAGGCTTAAGAAGGTTGAAAGTACATGGTCTGCCCAAACTATGACTGGTATCTTGGCTATGGCACAATATCACGAGAATAGGGAGCACGAAGATAAAGATAAGGAAAGTAAGAAGGTTAGGGATCTTAAGACTAAGGCACTTTTGCAGCAAGCTTATCCTCCCCGAGGTCCCAATGCCCGTGGGAATTTTAGACCGCAACCCCAACCCCCTCCAAGGGCTCGCCAGTCTACCCCCTCCAGCCCTCAAGGTACGGGAGCCCTCCAAACAGATCAGTGTGCTTATTGTAAAGGGTATGGCCATTGGATAGATGAGTGTCCCATATTAGCTGAAAACATAAGAACAGGGAAGACTCGGCCTCGCGCTCCCAAGGAAGCGAGGCCGAATTGGGACCATGGCCCGCCCCATCCACAAGATAAAGAACGTAGGCCCAGGGATGATGCTCCCGTCCGGCCACGCCTGGCCAATAGGTTTGATGGGTCCGAAGCAACAGGCACTTATTACAATGATGATTATGACGAAGTAGATGAGACAGGATCCTACCAAGCATAGGACAGCCAGGAAAGGGGTATTACCAGAGTGCAAATTCCAGTGGATCAAAGGGGCCCGTATGTTCAAATGTCAGTTGTGGGGAATGATAAGAATTTTCTTTTGGATACTGGGGCCACCAGGTCTTCTATTGCACGTCTGTCAGTCCCGGAGGCACCCCTTTCTGGCAATATGAATGTCTCCGTGGGTTTTGCAGATACGCCCGTGGCCAGTCCTGTCTCTGAACCCCTCCCTCTCGATATTGGCCCTGCACATATTGACGCTCCCTTGGTCCTTACTACAGGTTGCAGTGAGAACTTGCTAGGTTTGGATTTACTGAAAGCCCTGTATGCGACCATATCATGGAGTCCCCAAGGTGTATCCCTAACAATATCTCCGACTGCAGCATCCTACATGTATCTGTCCGGTCCCCTCCGACCAGAGTTGCAGTCTTTACCTTCCTCCCTCTGGGCATCATCAAACACTGATGTAGGGTGTCTCAACATACCCCCTCATGTGGTACGCATCCAGCTAGGTGCACTTCTCCCCCGCCTTAGGCAGTATCGACTGCCCGCGTAAGGAGAAATGGCCCTGTTGACAATAATATCTGAATTGATGGACAAGTGCGTAGTGGAGGAGACACGTGGCAATATCTGTAACAGTCCCATAATTCCTGTTCTTAAAAAGACTAATGGAGATGCTCTCTCCCCTAAAATATACAGATTTGTGGTTGACCTGAGAGCCCTTAACAAAATAACATTATCCCAATATCCTGTTGTCCCCGACATCACTGCTCTCTTAACGATGGTTCCCTCTGACGCCACACATTTCTCTGTCATTGACCTAAAAAATGCCTTTTTCTGCGTACCTATACATCCTGACAGCAGACATTTTTTTGGTTTCTCCCTTGGTGGACGGAGTTTTTGTATTAAGGCCGCACCCCTCAAGGTTTCACCGAGAGCCCCAGTATCTACAGCCAAGCCCTAAAAAGCCAACTAGATTCCTTGGAACTTCCTGACAATCCACACTATTACAATATGTAGATGACCTCCTCATTGCTGCAAATTCTGCCCCAACATGTAAAGTAGCTACTCTCTGTCTGTTACGCCACCTTGCCCTCCATAAACACAAAGTCTCTTTAGAAAAGCTTCAGTTTTGTCAAGAGAACGTGACCTATTTAGGTCATCTCCTCTCAAAGGAGGGAAGGCAACTCACCACTGATCGTGTAGCCGTCATTAATGCTAGGACGGCCCCATGGACTCAAAAGCAGGTACAAGCTTTCATAGGCCTAACCTCATACTGTAGACAGTGGATTTCCAATTTTTCGGCCATGGTCAAACCCCTTCTTGCCCTCACCACCAAGGACATATCAGACAGTTCCTTTCCATGGGCTACAGAGCATGTGCACTCCTTCGAAGATTTGAAGAGGGCCCTGTGCACTGCTCCAGTCCTCGGTACCCCTGACTATAGCAAACAATTTTTTCTTTTTGTACATGAGACAGATGGCTATGGATGCGCAGTCCTGACCCAGATGTTTGGAGGTCACCAACGGCCATGCGCCTATTTTTCAGCCACCTTAGATCCTGTTGCGAGGGCTCTCCCAGGATGCCTACGGGCGACAGCTGCGGCCGCCCTCATGGTCCGTCAGAGTGCGGGAATCGTCATGAACTCCCCTCTGACTCTGATGGTCCCCCATTCTGTAGATACCCTCCTTAACAACACCAAGATACAGTACCTCACTAGCGCACAACTTACAGGGTATGAACTGACATTCTTTGCGAGCCATATTAACATCAAAAGATGCACTGTACTAAACCCCGCCACATTACTTCCACTGAACACTCAGGATGCCCGCTTAGACCCACATGATTGCATATTAAGGACAGAGGACGAGACCAAGGAACGGGTTGACTTACAGGATACCCCGATAGCAGAACCAGAAGGTACACTGTATGTGGACGGATCATGTCTCAGAAGGCCAGATGGTAACGCCTCAGCTGCCTACGCACTCACGACATTGGGAAAGGTAGTAGAAACAGCTCAGATTCCACAGTGCTCTGCTCAGGCAGCAGAACTAGTGGCCCTCACTAGAGCTTGTGAGTTAAGCAAGGGTATAACAGTAAATATCTACACAGACAGTCAGTATGCCTTCAGGGTGGCCCACAACTTCGGAAGGTTGTGGAAAGAAAGGAATTTCCTTCCTTCCCATGGGACCAAGATCCAACATGGCCCCCTAATTCACCGACTATTAGACTCTCTGACACTCCCCAGAAAGATGGCCATTATAAAATGTAAAGCCCATAAGAAGGTGACAGATGATGCCAGGAAAGGCAATGCTCTGGCTGACCAGACGGCCAGAAAAACAGCGCTTAAGAAAAGGGAAAGAATGTATGTAGGGGGTCCAGTTAGATAGGTGGCAGAAGGGGGCATGGTTGAAAATACAGTACAGAGTGTGCTTGACATTCAGTCCCATACTACTCCTGAAGAACTAAGAGTGTAGGAAGATCACTTAGCAAAGGAGGGAAGTGATGGTTGCTGGGTCCGTACGACTATGGAAAAACAATGGATGTTGCCTGACAGTCACGTGCTGGCAGTAGTTACAATGGCCCATGGTCCTGCCCACATTAGCGCAAAAGGAATTTGCAAACTGTTGGAACCTACATGGTGCAACTCCAAAATACCAGCATATGCTGAAAAGCTGGTTAAAACATGTATGATTTGCCTAATGTACAACCCAGGAAAAGGCACCGTTACTCCCAAGGGAGGATTATCTCCTCCTACCTTCCCGTTTGAAGTCCTCCAAATGGACTACATCCAGATGGACAGGTGTATTAACTTAAAATATGTCTTGGTAGTGGTCTGTGCATTCAGTCGATGGGTGGAAGCCTACCCCGTCAAAGACTGCACTGCTATCACTACCGCCAAAGTGCTACTCAAGGAGAACCTCCCACACTTTGGGACACACTTTACAGCTCAAATCATTGATTATGTCTGTACAGCATTAGGCATAAAACAAAAATTTCACATCGCCAACCACCCCCAGTCAGCAGGTCTAGTGGAGGTATAAAATGACATCCTAAAAACCAAAATGGCCAAAATAGTAGCTGAGACAGGTGTCACTTGGGTTGATGCTCTGCCCTTGGCCCTACTGTCCACAAGAACAACGGCCCAAACCAGGATAGGATTATCCCCCCATGAAATTGTGTTCGGGAGGCCTGCCAATGTCTGGGGTGTCCCTCGACCTAAGAAACTGTCCGATGTTGAATACCCTGTATTGACTGATTACCTGTACACTCTAACTAACACCTTTCGTACTCTTTATCACCAGGTGCACAAGGCCATACCCGACAAAAGCGATGGCCCAGGACACGTCATCCAACCTGGCGACTGGGTCCTGGTGAGGAACTTCCAGCGGACCAAGAGCCTCGAGCCCCGCTGGACACAACCCCGTCAAGTGCTGTTAGCCACCCGCACCGCTGTGAAAGTGGATGGTTGAAAGAACTGGGTACACTCTACCCACTGTTGGCGTGTCGCTCTGCCTCTCCCCTATGATCAGTGGCCGAGGGAAAGACTGGGAGACTTAGAGACAGAGACAGTTCCAACCTTTGTCCCATTCAGCGATACCAGACTGCATTCTACATCCACTGAAGCGGAGAGTGACAACATACTAAGAGGATGGGTGGAACCCTCCCTTAACACTGCTCAGCATCAAGAACAATTGTTTCCCGACCATACTGTCCCTGCTTCCGACAGATATAACTTACGCTCCAAAGGGAAGGCTTGCCCTTGACTTCGCCAAGTGCCAATAGGCTGTAGGGCTGTGATCCTCCCAGGCTGGGAGTAGTGCTGTTTGCAAGACTGAGGTAAACCATAAGGGTCCTCGGCCCCTGCATCCAATGAAACAACCACCAATCACAGACAGTCACAAGGGGTCCCTTGCTTAGCACAATGGCCGCCTTCCCAAACAGCCTTATCCAGAAACAAGATGCCGGACTATGACATAGTAGATGCATCATGGTCACCATGGTGACGCTGTTTGTCTCCCTTCTCCAATCTATCCTTGGTTGGCTCTTACTGATCTTCCATCCTGTTACATCACCGACTCCTACCCTGAGTCCTGCAGAGCATCAGTACTATACACTACCAGCCCACGAATTACCCCGCCGTGCAGAATTTTTCAACAACACCTTCATCTAAATGTTGCATCATCACCAACTGATCATGAACACTTCCAACTGCTGGGTGTGCGAACTGAGGCCTCATTCCATCCTGTCCCATTCTTTCCTTATCCATTTTCCATCTCTGGGTCTTGTCTTCCGTGGTGGATGTTGATGCAGGAGGCCTAAACTGTCAATGGTACTGCCCATCCTGTCCTTTCTGTGATGACTTCTGGCGGAACAGATCTGGCAATACCAGTGCTCCTTTTTGCCCGACCAGCTCTTCCACATTGCTACTACCACCAGATAAACTCGGTGAGATGGTAGTATTCAACTCCACCACTCGACAAACATTTTCCAGGTTCCGCAACAGAAAGATACTGCCTAATGAAAGAGACACTCTGAATGTCATAAATGTGCAAGGCCGTGTCTGCATCCATGGCCTAGGGACTAAGAAAGTTGGCACCAGTATATGTGACATCACTAAAACACTAAACTCCACATCTCCTCCGAAGCTGGTGGCATCCCCCAACACCTATTTTATCTGTGGAACTGCCGCCTACACTTGGCTCCCCCGTAACTGGTCTGGTACCTGCTATCTGGCCTTCCTCCTGCCACCAACATATTCCACCCATGGAGGTTACCATCTGACAATAAAGGGTGCCCTGCGCCGCTCACGTAGGGGTGTCATATCAGCCAAAGATACAACGGGCCAGGAAGCTGGGGACTTCTTTAAAGGTATGCTTCCATTCTGGGGCCCCATGGCAAACAGTCGAGCTATACGAGGACTGACCAGGGTCCTTGAGGCCACCATTACAGTAATAGCTGGTGCCCTCTTCAACATCACCGCAGAGCTGCGGGCGGACCACCTCATTACGCTCCAGAACAGAATGGTCCTAGACGTCATCCTTGCTGATCGTAGTGGTGTATGTAAATTGATCGGCTCCAGCTGCTGCGTGTATATCCCGGACAACGCACCTACAGTGTACGATGCTATCCAACGTCTGCATCGTCTCTCTTCTGAAGTACATCTGGATGAAGGCAACTGGTCCCTCACCAGCTGGATCTGGGGCCTTCTTTCCCAGTGGGGTTGGAGGGTCCTCATCTTCCTTGCCTTAGGAGTAGCTGTCCTGGTCTCCTGCTGTTTGTGTTTTCAGTGCCTGCCAGTGCTCTGTACAAAGTGTGTGCAGACCATCAAGCCTCCACCATCAAACATTCACAACACCAATATGATGGTGATGATCCAGCAAGAAACAGATGGCCTTATGAACATTGACATTTCCTAAAGTATTTGCCACTCTATGGCAAAAGGAGGGTCTGAGGAAAAGTATTTTTCGATCGACAATCATTTTTTACAGCACTCCATTGGTTTTTGCATTGCCATCTCGTGGCAAACACTTTCACAGGACCCACCTGGTTGTTTTTTCTGATGTACGAGGAAAATTCTATCAGCACGACAAAAATCCATTTTTGCAGGCCTGCAGTTCTGCCCAGGAACTGTCACCCACCCCACCCCCTGTTTTCTGCAGTTCATGAGAAAGCCACATGGCCTCACCCCGAGTGAATGATTCATTTTTCCTCTCCTGCTCCCAGCCTGATAAAACATCCTTGACTCCATGATCAGGATATCTGGACAATGGTCTGACTGCTGAACTTTCATCCAGACAATCGGAGAATGGCTCGTAAAGCCGGGGCTTTGATCAAGACAACTGGACAAAGAAACCTGAAGGAACCAAGCCCCGATCAAAGCAGAACTAACATTTGACTGTGTACCTTGCCTTGACCAGGTCACTAACTGCAAACACCACCTGCATCCGGCTAATCAACAACAAACACTGCCCTGATTGAACAATGGTCTGGCAGCCAAAAGGCTGGAATAAGAAATGTATAAAAAGGCTTGTTAGCTTTGGATTTAAGTAGCAGCCTCCTCTGTCTTGTCTTTGACTAGCTTGGTACTCTGTTCCATAGCCCGGGCTATTGAAATAAATTTGGGTTCCTCCTGCAGACGAAGGCTCCTGTGTCTCCTTTTACTACATATGAAGGGTATGGAAGAATTGGGTGGTTCCCCCGCCGCCGAGACCCTGTAAGTGGGTTATTCTGGTTCTTCAAACAGCGCCCGAATAGGGACTCCACGAGTACGGAGGTCAGGCCCGGTGGACGTGAGGAGTGAATTTTTAAAAACCCGCTTGTGTCTGTTCTGTATGATTCTACTATTGACTTTGCAAAAGACAAGCAAGCGAGGTGAGTTTTAGGAACCCGCTGGTGTCTGTTATCTGTTGACTAGTCCATTGACACATTGTGTGGTCTAGCCCACTGCTGTGACACTAAACCTGCCTTTTATGACACTTTCAGGGGATCCTCCAAAGGAAGGGTCCTCTAGTGGGCTGAGGAAAAGTATTTTTCGATCGACAATCATTTTTTACAGGATACCATTGGTTTTTGCATTGCCATCTCGTGGCAAACACTTTCACGGGACCCACCTGGTCATTTTTTCTGATGTTCGAGGAAAATTCTATCAGCACAACAAAGTCCATTTTTGCAGGCCTGCATTTCTGCCCAGGAACATGAATGGTATGGAAGATTTGGGCGGTTCCCCCGCCGCCGAGACCCTGTAAGTGGGTTATTCCGGTTCTTCAGGGCAGTCCACACACCTCAATGATGTCACTTAGGATAGGTGGGGTCTGTATTGGGAGGGGTGTATTTTGTTTTGGGAGGGGTGGTCCTGACTTTGGGAGGGGTATCTTTGGTTTTGGGAAGGGGTTTTGGTCTTCTTCTCAGGGGTACACCTGGGTTTAGTGGTTAGGGATCAGTTTTCTCAGGGGTGGAATGTGATGTGGAACAGATGGGTTGGGGTTTAGAAGAGGTTCTTTTGGCTTTGTGGTGGGGTCGGACTTGATAGGGGAAGGGCAAGGGCAAATAACAGGTTTTCACAGGGAAAATGTTCAGGAGGGAGAAGTGGTTGAGCTGTAGAGGGAGTGAAAGTGTAAGGTGTGGGGGATATGGTTGGTACAGGTGTCTGTGTCTCTGATGTATCTTGTTTGTGTTTTGTAGCTGCCTGTTGTGTGGGTGAGTGTTGACATTTTCATTTTTTTGCTGCCATTTGATGTGGATGTACTGGGAACTTTGGGTGCCGTGAATGGGTCTGGTGGTGCAGGTGCAGTATCTAGGGAATGCTGGTGGTGGTTAAATGATTTGTGGGTGCAGGTGTGGTATCTGGGATATTCTGGGGTGGATGCGTCTGGTGGTGCAGGTTTAATGTTTGGTGAAATCTCAGGGAGGATGGATGGGTCTGTGGGTATGGGTGCAGTGTCGGGAAATGCTGGATTTTGGGGATGGCTCTGTGGGTGTGCTATCTGGGGGAATACTGGGGGTATTGGATGATTGGTTGGGTGCAGATGTGGTGTCCTGTGGATTGCTGAGTGTTGGGGATTGGTTTGTGGGTGTGGTGTCTGTTGGTATGCTGCTGCGTGGTGGTGGTACGGGAGGTGAATGTCTGGTGAGTGGTTGCATGCTTATCTGCTTTGTGGTGTTTCTATTTGCATGTGCTGCTTAGGGCTGTTGAAGTGTGTGTGTGAGTATGTGAGAGTATGCTTGGGGCAGGCATAAGAATAGGTAATTTGGATGAGGAAAAGGCAGAAGGTAGGGTAAAAGTTTGGGATGGGTGGGAGGCTGCCATGAGGGAGGAGTCCAGATCTCTGTAGGCCCGACATAGCTCTGTGGATTCCTTCTAGGTTGGCCGCCATCTGTGGCACATGGCTGCCTTACCCCTGGATGGCATTCAGTTGTGCTGTCTGCCCTACAGTGATGTTTCTCAGGAGGTCAATAGTCTCCTCAATCAGAGCAGCCGGGGTTACAGGTGAAGGGACCTGAGGTGTCTAGAGTGAAGGAGTTGGCTCCCCCCTTAGGGTAGCAGACCCGGCAAACTGGGTGGGGAGAAACAGGGAAGGTGGAGATGGCACGGGGTGGTGGACAAGCATAGGGTTTTTGTGTTCTGCTACCACTAGGGAGTGTCCTCTGGAGGCTGACTTTGAAATTGATGACATTGAGTCTGTGTCATCCATGGCACTCCCTCACCCTCTGGGCTACTGGCTGTGTCTGTCATGTCACTATCGGAGCCACTATACCACTATAGCTAGCTGCTTCCCCAACAATGTTGACCCTGTCTACTCTGTTTGCCTGGGATGATGCTGAAATGAAAAATTTAAATAGGTGTATTGCATGTGCCAGAATATACTTGTCCAACAGCTTTGACCACAGAACATTACTAAAGTGCAAGAAGACTCCAGCTACCAGGTCCACTATAGTGGCTTCAGCATTAGCATGAACACATGCATGCTTGCTACATGACCTGCAAACAGTTGCACACAGTGGAGTCATTACCACAGACAGCTCCAAGTGTATGAGTGAAATTGTCTGTACCACATCCTTGTGTATCTAGTAGGATACCTGATCACCTTGAATAGATTGGCTCTTTAGTATACCTTAGTGCCCTGATGTCATGAAATAAGATGGCAATGACAAATGAATTCCTACAGATTCCATGCAAGGCCTTGCAATTAGCAAATGGTCTTCTACCTAATACCACATCATGATGACTTGATGGTCTACTATTACAGCTATGCAGCAAGAAGGTAACATGAAATGCTCATTGTATACTGTTGAGACTTCCTAATAGAAACTTCTTCATATGTCCACTTTCAGGAAGATTTGTCTACCAATATCCACAGCATAATGCATCAACTAGGCGTAGGGACATTCCTAATCCAGCTTGATACTGGTGAGAACGCCATTCTTACATTGCATACCTCAAAGACAAAAAAACAATTGAAGGTTGTTGAGGCTCATGGAATCTCCAATGCATTAAAAGGTGTTTTTTTGTGTTCTTTTTGTACAGTTTTATATAGTGCAAACTTGACCCAAATGTATCAGAGTGCTTTACATGAGTTCCAGTCCCATTATAGAGACACACTCATTTTTAGACTGGGGAAGATTGAGTGATTAGCCCGCAATCACAGGATGTTTGGGCCTAGTCTGGAACCTGGTTCCCCAGCTTCAAAGTCGGCTGCCCTAGCCCTTAAGTTACACCATCTCCCCTAATTTTAACTTGAGTCCTAATGGGACGGCACATCACATTGCAAACACAAATTCCATTATATTACTGCATGTAGACACAAACATATGATCCCTACATTTTCGCATATTACTCCCTGCTGCATGTCATTAGTCAGTGAATGAAGCTTGAAAAATGAACAGCTGCAGTTCACATAATTGAATACTCCCGCATCAGTGGCATGGAAATTCACATTGTCAGGTCACTTATTGCTTCATCAATTGGACCTGACCAATGATTTCGAATAAACGGTAAATCTTACCTGCAACACGCCGCAACACGCCGCAGCTTGCCAGGCATCACAGTCCACGCCGCCACCGCCGAGAGTCACCTTCCCTGCAGTTTGGACGCGCCGCCGCTCCGGGACTACGAATCCCGGCAGCCTACGCGGCGGCGCGCGTTGTGACACAGCGAGGGCGCCAGGGAGGCGCACAAAAGCGCCGCAGGACCGGCGGAGCAGGGGGAAACGGTAAATCTTACCTGCAACACGCCGCAACACGCCGCAGCTTGCCAGGCATCACAGTCCACGCCACCACCGCCGAGAGTCACCTTCCCTGCAGTTTGGACGCGCCGCCGCTCCGGGACTACGAATCCCGGCAGCCTACGCGGCGGCGCGCGTTGTGACACCGCGAGGGCGCCAGGGAGGCGCACAAAAGCGCCGCAGGACCGGCGGAGCAGGGGGAAACGGTAAATCTTACCTGCAACACGCCGCAACACGCCGCAGCTTGCCAGGCATCACAGTCCACGCCGCCACCGCCGAGAGTCACCTTCCCTGCAGTTTGGACGCGCCGCCGCTCCGGGACTACGAATCCCGGCAGCCTACGCGGCGGCGCGCGTTGTGACACCGCGAGGGCGCCAGGGAGGCGCACAAAAGCGCCGCAGGACCGGCGGAGCAGGGGGAAACGGTAAATCTTACCTGCAACACGCCGCAACACACCGCAGCTTGCCAGGCATCACAGTCCACGCCGCCACCGCCGAGAGTCACCTTCCCTGCAGTTTGGACGCGCCGCCGCTCCGGGACTACGAATCCCGGCAGCCTACACGGCGGCGCGTGTTGTGACACCGCGAGGGCACCAGGGAGGCGCACAAAAGCGCCGCAGGACCGGCGGAGCAGGGGGAAACGGTAAATCTTACCTGCAACACGCCGCAACACGCCGCAGCTTGCCAGGCATCACAGTCCACGCCGCCACCGCCGAGAGTCACCTTCCCTGCAGTTTGGACGCGCCGCCGCTCCGGGACTACGAATCCCGGCAGCCTACGCGGCGGCGCGCGTTGTGACACCGCGAGGGCGCCAGGGCGGCGCACAAAAGCGCCGCAGGACCGGCGGAGCAGGGGGAAACCGTAAATCTTACCTGCAACACGCCGCAAAACGCCGCAGCTTGCCAGGTATCACAGTCCATGCCGCCACCGCCGAGAGTCACCTTCCCTGCAGTTTGGACGCGCCGCCGCTCCGGGACTACGAATCCCGGCAGCCTACGCGGCGGCGCGCGTTGTGACACCACGAGGGCGCCAGGGAGGCGCACAAAAGCGCCGCAGGACCAGCTTCGTGGGACGCGAGCGGGACGCCCGGGGCTAAGCCCGGGCAAAGGGCGGGCCCTCTACGGCCCTCATTGGCACGAGGAGGCAGGGGCAGGCCCAGAAACGCTGCCGGACACACATGCAAGTAAGATTCAAATTTTATTGAGCTATCTTCCAGTTTCTCTATTATTTAAAAACTTGACTGTGAGTAAATTCTAAATATGGCTACGAAACCTAATGAAACCCCACAAAATACTCTTGACAACTACCTTGTTCAGACTGTGAAGAAAATCAACACGCAGAGGAGAACTTCTCTTGGGCTAAGCCAATCTCTAGACCTCCGTTGTCTGTCCCCGACTGCATCTATCCTGATTGATGACACTATTTTGCAGGAAACCAATCAGGACAGCATAATCAGTGGCCCCATCTTTCAAGGATTACAAAATGCACTTGATATCGTACCCCTAGTCTCTGAGGCTAATAATGCACATGCCGAAAGTGACTCTGATAATGACTCTGGCCAGGAGAGACATGTTCGAGTTACATCTGATGATCAGACACCTAAAGGGCGTACTATAAGGCCAAGACGATTATGCACTAAGAATCTTCCTAAGCAGGGCGGACTACGGCCAGGGATAAGAAAGAAGAAGGATATTACCCCAAAGAAAAAGCAAGTTAATTTAGTGGAGGACATACCAAATTATACTTTGGAGGACACACTCTATGAAAGGATTGCTAACTTATTTGAGTTAAAAATTAACACCATTGTAAAGCCTCTGATTTCTAAGATTGATAAACTGCAAGCGGAGATCAAAAGATTAGGTGGTCTCCACACTACGATTGCAGGAGGGGTAGAAAACATTACCGCCATAATTACTAATCTTGGTAATAATACAGGGGATAATGTGGTTACTGAGACTGTGAAAGATGGTGCAGGGACTCAATTGCCTGTTGAAGATTTATTGCCCCAACCTTCAACATCATCAGCCACTACTACTGAGGGCTCTCTCCTAATCAACATCCCAACAGACATTAGTCCCCCAGTAAGTTTACCCCCAGTAACTGCCTACCCCACGGACCCCCTACAATTTTTAGTTGAGGCTACACCAGTGGTTCTTGTGTTAGCAAATGTTCCTCCCTTGGAAGGGGGAACAGTAGAAAGCTCTACCTCCCTTACAAGTAAGGCTCTGCATTGGCTAACAAGTAATATGCGGTTTGCCCCAGGGGGAAAACAACAATTGGCAAACGTAATTCAGTCAGCAACCAGGGTCCCCTGGCTGGGTAATCGGCCGAAAAAATTTAAAGGGGACTGTGTGACAGTGAGCCTTACAAATCAAGATGCATTACCTAACATACTTGCCAACTTATTCCCTCCACAACGTAGACAAGGTACTGTCGTTCCCCTGACTCTGAAGTTCTTTTATGGGGAGCAACAAAATGTCACTCATCCAAGGACTCCTGCACCAGGGTGGGATAGATCGTGGGATTTTAATTCTAGAAGGGTGCAAGACTCAAGACATAATGCTATGGTTCATTGCCCCCTTCTACCACAGCAAAATGTTTTCGTAGAACCCCTTCAATTATTCAATCGCTATGCCCCATTGTCCTCTATGGATCAGAATGATTGACTCTCTCCTAGAAAAGATATAAACAATGAGAGCCTCTTGCATGCCCCTGGGCATTTAGAACCTAAACCTATAGCTGTCAGTGCCTGCAAAATTCTGAGTTGGAATGTCGCTGGAATCAGATCTAAATTCGACGACAAGAACTGGTTGGAGGCGGTCAGATCCAGCGACGTTCTTGCCTTCCAAGAAACCTGGGAGAGGTCGGATAAACTTGTCTTAGACGGCTTCTCTCATTTCTTCGTACCTGCAGTACCTAGCAGCTCTGGAAGGGCAAAGGGGGGCCTGGCCATATATATTTCCTTAGATTTAAAAGGGAAACCAAGACAGGTTAAAACAAACTCAACAAATATCTTAGCGGTTGAATTAACTTTACAAAACTCACAGCCTATATTGTTTGTAAATTGTTATAATTCTCCTGTCAAACAAATCTTGAATGAGCATTTGGTAGCCTTAGAGGATTTCTTGTCCACCCACAGTGAGAACAGTGTTCATGGTTTTGATGTAATTCTCATGGGAGACTGTAATATCCACCCATGTAATATGGACTGCCGCGTGGAATATGAGGATTTTCCCCCCTACCTCTCTATCCCGCACTTTGAACACTCACCACGTGGAGAGGCCCTGGAATCACTCTTAGCAACTTTTAATCTTTATGAATTTCACAGCAGCAACACATGTCTGAAGCTACCAACATATGTGGGTAATAATTCCGGTACAATTGTGGACTATATCTTTTTATCGTCCGGTATATTGCCTGAAGTAACTAACTACAAGGTAGAAATCTCAGTTTTTAGTGATCATAACCCACTAATTTTAGAGATAGTATCTCAGGGAGTTTTAGAAAAAAGAAAATTTGAAGCTCTATGTGTAACTGACCTAGTGCTGGGAGATCAGAATCGCAGACTGAAATGGGACCAAGTAACCCCAATTACCTTCATACAGGATTCTCTGGCTAAAGTAGAGAAGGAGGTTGCAATCTGTCTGGATAATAATAATTACTCTGCTACCACTCTGTTAGAAGCTTTTAGTGTCATTTGCCACCAGGTCAATTTAGACCTGACTGTAAAAAATAGGCCAAATACAAATAGGGGCCCAAAGTGGTTTGATTCAAATTGTTCCAAGGCTCATTCGATCCTCCTAAAAGCTCTAAAAAACAAACCAAGAGAAAAAGAACTGATAGCATCACTTAGAAAAAAATATAATAGTGCTATCAGGATGAGGAAATCCGAAATCAAAAATGAGGCATGGAACGATTTATTATCGCCCGACATACAGAGGGATAGCTCTAGATTTTGGGCGATAATTAACCACCCTTTTTTCGTGGGTGTAGAGAAGAAGAGAGCAGATTGCACCATACCCGATGAACAGTGGGTTACACATTTCAGTAACATCTATAGCTGCCCTGATAATACTTTAGGCTGTGAAACACAGTTTACACAAGTAGCAGCTATTATCCCACCTTTCAGCATTGATGAGGTAAAAAAAGCCATCAGTGACACACATTCGAAAAAGGCACCGGGCCCCGACGGGGTTCCCGCAGATTTCTTTAAGAGTGCCCCCGAATTAAGCTCTAAAATTCTCACTAATATTTTTAACGCTACAAGAAATTTTATTTTTCCTACCAGCTGGTCTAAGTCTACTATAATACCGATTTTTAAAAAGGGACAAAGGACAGATCCGGCCTGTTACAGGCCAATCTCCCTTATTGATTCTAGTGTAAAAATTCTAGGGAGAGTCCTTTTAGGAAGACTGAACCAGCTTTTAGAAGGGAAGGGTGCCATGTCAAATGCACAATATGGCTTTAGAGCCAAAAGAGGAACTCTAGATCAGTGTTTAAATCTAGAACTGATCATAAATAAATATGTTACTGCTAAGGGGGGCTCACTGTACATGGCCTTTATGGACCTCTCCTCAGCTTTTGACCTGGTCAACAGGGCTAAGCTGTGGAGGGTCCTTCTGTCCATGGGCATTGATGCCCCCCTGGTAAGGTACCTAGCGGAACTACACAGAGATCTCAAAACCTCGGTCAGGGTGACTAGTGAAGGAAGATGTACCTGTCACTTTAAGTCAGAGAGGGGGGTCAGACAGGGGTGTATCCTCGCCCCCCTCCTCTTTACTCTCTACATAAATGACCTTGAGGCAGTTCTGGTAGATTCCCACATTGACATCCCACGTGCAGGAGAGATAAAGATACCTGTCCTCTTGTACGCGGACGATGCCGTCCTCTTAGCACGCTCTGGAGTGGCATTAAACAAACTCCTTTCATCATTTGGGGATTTCATGTCCTCCTTGGACATGAAAACTAACATAGAAAAATCTCATGTGATGATAGCAGGAGCTGCAGGCAGAAAAAGAAAAACCAAATCCTTTTTCTGCGCTGGGAAGGAAGTCAGGAGAGTTCCGTCCTTTCCCTATTTAGGAGTAATTTTCGATGAAAAGGGTACGTGGGGCCCTCAGCTTCTGGCTAAAAGCAACGCTGTAGCAAGAGTGGCTGCTGGGTTGCTTGGTTTCGCCAGAAAACTTGGAGCCCGTCCCATGGAAAGCATTATAAAGGTTTATAAAGCGAAATGTTTGTCGGCTGCTCAATATGGCTCTGTCATTTGGGGGTACACAAATCACGAGTTTGACAAAATTCAGAAAGTAGAAAATAAATTTCTACGAACTCTGCTTTCTGTCCCCCAATCAACTTCTACATACATTATACACTCAGAGCTTGGATTGGGTTATATTACCGACCTTCTGAAATTAGCCCCAGTTATCGGATGGCTGAAAGTCTGGTTAAACCAGGAGCTTACTTTAAACCACTCAATCCTTAAAGATTGTTTAGCCCTGGATAGAGCGCGCAATATTCCATGGCTAAAATATGTTCAGACTCAGTTGACATTAGTCGGCCGACCTGAACTTTTCTCTTCTCCTCATCTGATAAGTCAGGAAGACTTAAAAGTAGTTAAAAATCTCCTGACAAATTTTTATATCTCGGAGAGGGAAGCTATAGATCTAATTAAACCAACGGTCAGGAAACATTGTATGCTAATAACAGACCCAGGAACGGAACCATACCTTTTACTGGTAAATAAACCATTCCACCGTTTCCTCTTAACAAGATTCCGCCTGGATTTGATCCATCACATTCTGGGTAATTTTAAAAAGTGGTCTAGACCTGAAAATGCTGAACCATGTGATTGCGATAATTTTTCAATCCAGGACACGACTCATTTTACTTTCTTACCAAGATAATAGGAAAAAATATTTGCTGCCAATACTGTGCAATTTGGGTTTTACACAGGTAAAACCAGCTTTGTTGTTCCTGCAACTTCTTCCGAACCCAAAAGTAGCATTTCATGTTGCTAGCTTTCTGGTTGCAGGTGCTCGCACAAATAAGCATCGTTCTAAAATTAAGCACCTTGTCCCAGGTTAATGTTTACTTTTTATACTGTATTGATTTTTACTCTTTTTAATACTAATGCATAATTTATTCTGTATAATGTGATTTTAGGGTTTTTTAAACAAAAAAATGTGTATTGATGAAATGAAATGTTGTTATGTATCATTGCTCGTTCTTTTATGATTTTTAATAATCGAATAAAGATAATTGACTGACTGATTTCGAATAATGGCGTAGGATATGTGTGACCCACCCACCAATGTCTATTCACTCCTGTCTGTGGTAACACATGAAATCTATACCCATCACAAATAAATATTTCAAATACAGATTGGTTTACACCTATATTTATCAAGGAATCAGATATTAACCTATGAAGACAGGTAGCTCATGTATGAAAGAGTAGTGCAGATGATACTATAACAGGGAAAGGTACGCATGCCAACATGTACTTACTAATATTGATGGCACCAGTGATGTTTGCTTTCTCATGTTACTATAGATTCCCCACTTACCAAGTGGAAGAATTGCTCAGCAATCAACAATACAGCATCCAAAGTGTACTGTATTCTGTGTCACATGTAAGAGGGCCGAAAGAACAAGAACAATACCTCTCCCAAGTATACATTCACAAAATCTTAAAAAATCTCTTTAATTAACTTTTATATTAACATTGTCCCAGACTGAAACAAATTATGTAAACATGTTCTCTTTTTTTATTATTCACAAACATTTTTTATGACATAAAAATCGATTGATCATCATAGTCATTCTATATATACAATCTTTACAAAAATTGTTAACATACTATGTACAGTAGCCCCCAAAAAGAATTATAAAAAGACAAAATCAGTCATACATCTCATCACCTCAAACAACCAAACACTCATCCGAAAATCTCAAGTACACTTCACTAACAATGAAACATTAGGGACAATACCTAACAATAAAGAAAAAAGAAAAAATCACATAAACAGAATATATATACAAAACAACAGCACAACACAAGTAACGCGCCGACGCGCGTTTCGGAAAAGGATAGATGTCCTCGGTTCCTTCGTCAGGGCGCAGAAATTCCGTTTCTTGAAGACATAAATTGTCCTTTTAAAGTTGTTTATCAAATTTTTAAAATACAACTAAATACATAATGAACTGGGGGCTCAATCCTGAGTTTGTAACAGAACTAACAGTATCATCAAAATGTTCTAATCACATCCAAAGGAGTACACAAGTTGGAAGCTGGTATCTCCCAGACCACAACACGATAGGGTACAGATGTCCAGAAAACGATATCCTGGTCTATTTATGGCCGAAGAGTATCTGGGTCTGTTATTGTGGCATAGTGTGCTGGACGAATGAATGTCCCAACGATAAACTAAGAGGCCGGAATTCTTCTCATCGGATTAGTAGATTAGAAAAGACGATGAAAACATAGACTCGGCAGGCACTTCAGGCCTTGTAATTCCCAGCGGAATTCTCCCAGATATAAACACTAGAGCTCTTATGCAAGCAATATCGGGCGTGGTAGCCTACTGTGAGATCCTCCCTGAATTCTTAACGCATTTCGTCGTCTGTGTCTCAATTCGAACCAAACAAACATGTAAGAGGGCCACCGTCACATGAGATACAGTAGTGTGGGAGTGTCACTCCTTACACAATGAAGACAAATGGCCTGTTTGGTACAAGCAGCATGAGCTGAATAATCACTTTACACAGACTTGTGTCAGCTCAAGACAGTACATTGGTAATGGACTGTACTTTGCTGTGTTCCTGGTCATAAAGACAATAGGCAAAGCACATCAGCATGCACCTACTAACAGACCTACACAAACAATAACTCTCCTTGGCCATTGCACATGGGCCACTCTCAATATTGATGAGGAAAGGCATGCCTGTAAGATACAAAGTTGGCAATGTAATATGTATAACTCTGGCCAGAACGCACCCCTTGTAGCCGCCATTGGCCCTCAACTGCCCATGTTATGTTATGTTATGTTATGTTATTCTGAATTTGTAGAGCGCGCGTTCACCGAATGGTTTCTTGGCGCTGTGTGCCGCTGGGGAACCCGTCCTGGCTTTCCCTGTGAGATGGTCCCTGTTGGGCATCCCCAAGGTGAAGCCAGGCATCCCCAGCAGCGAGGGGGCCGTTGTGGAGATTAAGCAAGCTATTGCCCAGAGTTGCAGCGTGGGACCTATGGTTAGAGAGGCACCGAGGCGAGAGATTTTATCGAACCCGCTGACATTGGTTCCGTACCCTGCCGCGTCGGGAATTGAACCCTGGTCCCGGGCCGACCTCTGTTTCTGGGTCTGCTGCCTCTAACCGGTGAGCCACACTTCGCCCATCAGGTTTCAGGTTGGCCACTGCCAGTATGCGGACCATTGGGGGAGTCAGGGTCCTACCCACGTTGGGAGGACATCCCCTGCTGGACCTCTGTTATCTTCCAGGTCCAGTGCCTCAGGTCCTCCCACCATTTCCTGCAGTGGACGCTTTTGATGGGCATTGACATGTGTGGATACAATTGATGAATAAACAGATTATAACTGCAAGTTTTTGTAGATCTGTTTGGTTAGCACACATTTTGTATTAACCTATGCATAAGCAGTAATCAATACTTAACACACTACATGTGTAATTAAAACATGCTGAGCATAACAAAGACATAAATAAACACTTTTGTAGTCACCAGCACTGACTGATCCAGACCACTAACATCATGTTGCCCAAGGCCATCCTACATGTACTGTGGTGTGAGCTACTATGAAACACATAAAACCATTGTGACCTTCTGATGGGTAAACTACTTGTGCATGACTGTACAGCCACCTTTACAGTCAGGGACATTGACTTGATGCATACGCTCCATTCAGGCTAGTAACATATGTCACAATGAAAAAGGTGGCATGTGTGTCACTCAGAGCGTCCTCTCTGGGGATGTGTGGTCAAGTGGACTACTCAATCGGATGTCATACTACATCTGATTGAGTTTGTGTTGTTTGTACTGCCATCACAGAACACAGCTTTTGCCACATGTGCCACTGTTACAGGGATTCTATAACAGGAGGACCTAGGAGATCTCTTTATAGGCCCAGCACACGTGCTCCGAATATTAGTAAACTATCTGTAAACAGGGTGTGTGTGCAGTTCTTATGAATCCTGATGAAGGAGGTGTCTTAGTGTTCCAGTTCAGAAAGACACCTCCAATATGAGCAAGTGCCTTACACACCCCAAAGGGTATCATGCTTCATCATTCGGCTAGCTCTTCTTTAGTCCAGCGCTGCAATGCCCGATGGGCACCCACAAGGGTGATCATTGCCAGAGATATTTTGATAGCCTTATGAAGAAGTGGGGGGGTTTATTTGTAGTGTGTGTAAAGTGGTGCTAAAATAATTGAGTTGAAATAGGTATAGTGATGTTCAGTATCAGATACATTTATTAATAGAGCTCACTAACCTAATTAAAAGATGTGGTGCTCAAACAGGGTACAATGATGATAATAAGCAAAGAAAGTGTTTTTTAAAAAAATGTGGAGAAAATGGATCAAGTGCTAATTCTTCAGGACCTAACAGAAACAGAGTAAACTACAGAATGACTAGAGCCCATAACCTATGCATTTATACTACCGTAATGTTATTCAATTCAATTAAAAAGAGCTTTTTTCTATTTTTGAACAAAAAAAATCATAAAAGCACAATATATCACATGATATTATGAGCAGTGCAGCATTAAAAAGATAAACATTAAAAAGTACTGACAGTAACAAATTGCAAAGCCATACTGTACATAAACAGATTCATACACCAATACTTTGCCTATATCTGATTACACTGATTACAAGCATAAGGCTATAGATCTTGTAAAAACTTAATTCTCTAAAATGTGTAATATTAAAAAGGCAGGATGACATTGTCTGAGACCTATTAGCCTTAAAATCGGTAATATCCACCTATTTTGTGGGAGAGAGAAACATTTACAAAATAAAAGAACATGCATTGTTGATTGCAAAGACTTGTCATCAGATGGGCATATACTCACGATGCTAGACCAGTCGTTCATGATTGTAAAACTGATTAACCTATGGAAGTTGCCCAATCGGAAACGGGTCAACATCATCCTATCATAACTGCCAGTAACCATTTTAAGATACAGCTGTATACTATAAGTGGTTAACAGCTTTTGATTCTCTTGTAATGTTGGCTTTAAAATTTCGGTTGAGAATCTGTTTGCCTCCAGATGCATCAAACAATTAATTTTCAGTTTTTTTACCGAAATTGTAGTTATTCTGCCTGAGTCCTCAAAATATTCAGAGTGCCCAAGGTCTTTCATGACATTTTTAACATATTTGAACCAAGGAATACTAGATGCATGAAGTAATTTTAAGCTATCGTTTAAAATATCCTCATTAAAACTGGTGTTTGTTGTGGACCATATCTTGTGCCACAGTAGAATGGGTTGTATTTTTAGACGGTCGGATATATGTATCCCTAGTTCAGAATGACATATGTCAGTAGATGTACTACTTGGGACTGCCAACATGTATCTAAAAAAAAGGCATTCTCGGCTTGCTGCAAAAGCTGAGGGATAGCTGCCAAGGTTTCAGATTGCCATGTGTGACATTTTCATAATTTCAGTGAAATTATGAGTGACATTACAACGACTATGAGTGACACTTTCTCGCAGGCAAAAATCATGCAATGAAGAGGAGGGAAACTTCTAAATATCAGAAATTACAGCCATTTGGGCAACAAAAAACTCCAATTAGTTCTTGAAACTGCTGCAGAGCACCAGAAATGGAAAAGCACTAACACTAGTGCTCCCTCTCGAGAGAGCATGATGAGGGGCCACTAGGGGATGACGCGAGTCGTGACGATCCCCCATCCAATGAGAGAGAGCAGAGAGCCCTGGCAAAACACCACAGTAAGTCACTGAAAATAAACCCTCTCAGATATATTATGTACAAATACTTGCACCATATATACATTAAGCACAAATACTTGCACCATATATACATTAAGCACAAATACTTGCACCATTTATAAATTAAGCACTATGTAAATTATATGTATAATGTGACCACGTAACGAACTCTCAGCTCAAGTACACAATTAATTAGTTAGGTTATCTGACTGATTTAGCTACAGACTATATCGCTGACACTGACTCATTGAATTTTAATTCTGTCCATAAACTGAAATAAATTAATTACAGACAGAGTGAGTCACGCCAGGCTACTAGTGCCTTCAATGACCGACTGTGCCCAACATTATAAACCTAAGAAGGATGACGAGACAGAGCAGCTGTGCCTGCAGATTTCTGTCTGAAATAAATCAAAGGATCAGATCTTGCAGTGGTTGCTGTGCAGCAGGGCACACAGGGTCTATCGTCCGATGCGGATGCCCGGCGATACCGCAGCCTGAGCCCTCAGCCAGCAAGTATTAATGTTAGCAACTTAATAAAGGCTTGCAGCGGTGCCCCGCTACCAGAGCTAATTCACGGACTAGCTGCAGTGCACTGTGTGTGAGACTCGCTCTGTGACATGAAGAATAACACCACCACTAAAGTCAGTGGCAGCAGGCAGGCTGACTGGCCAATATACTTACTTGTTCTGTAGTGGTCTCACAATACTCTGGCAGTTGGCACTATTGTCTCACTCTCTCTGAGCGCGAGTTGAACAGCCGCTATGGTGAGCCGCATGTGTCACGGCCGCACAGCATTGCAGGCAGCTCTCCCGATGCTTCCCTCATGCACGGCCATGATTAAACTGAGAGAGCTGCCGTCCGGGATCCAAAGCCGGGTAGTATGAGCAGGCAGGAGCGTGTAATGTTTGAAGGCGCGAGGCAGCGCCGCTGCCGTCTCGCGCCGCTGCCGTCTCGCGCCGCCGTAGCGTCCCTGCGTTGACGTCTGACGTCATACACGGGGGATATAAAAATAAAGGGGTGTGGCCGAGGCAGTCAGTCGGAGCCACGCATTAACTAATAATTCGGCTCCTGTTATTCTTAGCGTAGCGCGGCTACTAATCTAGCGCTAGCCTAACCAAGCACGCTACAATGGCGACGAGGGTCACTCTGAACCCAAACCCCCACCTGCATGTGGCGGACATTCCTTGGTGGACTGCGTCAAGGAAGCAAAGTGCACGGCCTGGGCCACGTGGTTGGAGGCCTCACTCATCAGGTTCACGGCACTAGGGAGGAAAGGAGAAAATATACCGCCCGAAAAGCGGGTGCGTCAGATGTGATGGCGAAGGGGGCAAGGTCATCCCATCGCGCCTCCGCCCCGTGTCTACCGCCTCCCCAGGAACCTTCCACGCACCGCTAACGCAGCGCCTGGAGCCAGATCGAGTGAGAGAGCCCAGAGCAGCGAGGTACCACACAGGTATTGCACAGGCAAGACTGCCGGCAGTCCCATTCCAGTGCCACCTCACCAGAACGTCGAGGACTCGCCACAGCACATCGCGCACGTGCCAAAATGGCGTCTATTCCCGCCCTGGAACCTTTTGCGGTTGACGGTGCCCCATCATCCCTTGCCCCTCGCTGGAGAGATTGGACAGACCGTCTTCAAATCTACTTTGAGGGCGCAAGCATCTCCAGGGAACGGCGCAGAGCTCTACTGCTACACTTAGGAGGGAAAGACATCAATTGTATTTACAAGACTCTCACGGAGGCCACCCCGAAAACATATCAAACACTCCTCACGGCGCTTAATGCCTACTTTGAGCCCATGGCAAGCAAAGATTATGAGCTATTCATCTTCCGCCAAGCAAAACAAGAAGCCGACGAATCGTTGGACGCATTCCACGGCAGGCTAAAAGAACTAGCCAGCTCGTGTAGGTTTCGGGATGAACAGGTAGAGATCCGTGGACAGATCATCCAAGGCTGCTTCTCGACGAAGCTCCGGGTTGCAATCCTCCAAGAAGATGACAAACCTCTTGCCGACATACTCAAACTCGGCCGCTCCAAGGAACTGTCTCAGGCGAGAGCCTCCCACATGGAATCAGCCCTCCATCGGCCTGTTAAGACAGAACAAGTGAACACGGCAGAAAAGGTGAACGTGGCACGGCCAAAAGGAAGACAAACAGGGGGAAGGAAGCAACCAGACAAGAAGAAAGAGTGTGGATACTGCGGGGGCCAGCCTCACCGCATGCAGGACTGCCCAGCAAGAGGGAAGAAATGCAGTGCATATGGGTGGATGAACCACTTCGCGGCAGTATGCAGATCCACGAAGGCCAAGAAGGAGGCCGCGCATGCAGTGAGAGAAGAAAGAGACAGTGAAGACATGGATGACGACACTGAAGATTATCCAATTCACTACGTGTTCGCCATCAACCAGCCAATGAGACAGAAACACCGCCTTCCGAAATGCCGCATTAAAATCAACCAGCAAGAGGTGAGACCGACCATAGACACAGGGGCGTCCATCGAGCTAATGGCAGCGAACGTGTATAACCAATTGCAAACAAATCCCCCCTGCGAGCAGCCAAGATCCGGGTATTCGCATACGGCCAGAAGACGCCCATTCCACTGATCAGGTGTTTCCGAACAGAAATACAACATCAAGAGGAGAAAGTGCACACAACGATCTACGTCACCAGAGAAGGTAGTGGCATGCTGCTGAGTGGCCAATCGGCAGAAGACCTCAAACTGATTTCCTATGCCATGGCAGTTCTGGAAGAAGAACTAGACACCATCTTAGAGGAGTTTGAAGAGGTGTTCAAGGGTATCGGATGCCTAAAAGGAAAAGAAGTATCTCTCCACATCGACCCGTCAGTCCAGCCTGTTGCACTACGGCACCGACACTTTGCATTTCATCTAAGGAAGAAGGTCGAAGAGGAACTCGAAACACTAGAAAGGCAAGGAATCATAGAGAAGGTCAGTGGACCCACCCTCTGGGTATCCCCAATAGTGGTGGCCCGGAAACCAAAGCAGCCTGGGCAAGTCCACATTTGCGTGGACATGCGCCTCCCGAACGCAGCGGTGAAGAGGGAACGACATCTGACCCCCACGATCGACGACATCCTAGGGGAACTCAATGGTGCCAAATGGTTCTCCAAAGTAGATCTTCGATCGGGATATCACCAGCTACCGCTCCACCCCGACTCGAGGTACATCACCACCTTCTCCACGCACGTAGGGCTAAGGCGATATCGACGCCTCAACTTCAGGATCTCGAGCGCCGCAGAAGTGTTCCAGAACACCATCCACGAGGTCCTGAGTGGGCTCCCAGGAGTCCTCAACGTGAGCGATGACCTACTCATCTATGCGACGTCCATAGAGGAGCACAACCAACGACTCCGAGGCGTCCTCCAAAGGATCAAAGAGTCCAGCTTAACCCTACACCGAGAAAAATGCCAATTCCTGCAGAACAAAATCAGTTTCTTCGGGTACACATTCTCAGATCAGGGAGTAGCACCAGACCCCGACAAGGTGAAAGATGTACAGGCAGCCCCGGCCCCAACCAACATCTCGGAGGCCAGGAGTTTCTTAGGCATGGTGAACTTCTGTGGTCGCTTCATCCCCGACCTCTCCAACCTTACCAAACCGCTCCGAGAATTAACTAAATCAGCCACCACGTGGCAATGGGGCCCAGAACAAGAGAAAGCGTTCCACGACACAAAGGCAGCCCTTTCCGCGGACACCACCCTCTCATACTTTGATCCATCAAAGCCCATCAACGTAGCAGTGGATGCCAGTCCATTTGGCCTAGAGGCAGTGCGGACGCAGCTTCAAAACAACGGAGAGTGGGCACCCATCGCCTATGCCAGCCGCTCATTGACTGATACCGAACAGAGGTATTCACAGATCGAGAAAGAAGCCATAGCCATTCACTGGGCCTGTCGACACTTTCACGTCTATGTGTACGGCCACCCCTTCACCGTGACCTCGGACCACAAACCTCTGTTACCCCTGTTCCAAGGATCAGCATCAAAGCCACCTCCGAGAATAGAAAAGTGGATCCTTCAGCTACAGGGTTACGACTACCGCTTGGAGTACAAGCCGGGATCGACAAACCTTGCGGACTACTTGTCAAGGCACCCCCGAGAGGCCACATCTAAGGAGAAGGAGGAGGCAGAGGACACGGAAGAATATGTCAGACTCGTGACTGAAAGATCCCGGCCGCTGCCCATGAGCCTTGATTCCATTGTAGAAGCAACGCAGGCAGACGAATGCCTACAGATGGCAGCCGACGCTCTCCGGTCGGGCAACTGGCGCCCCATCCAAGACACTCTAAACAAAAGGACACCTCAAGCCAAAGCAACCCTAGAATCCCTCCTGAGGATCAGAGAAGAACTGTCCCTTGACAGCCAAGGATGCCTTCTACGAGGTCCCCGTCTAGTCCTGCCGACCAGCCTAACCCACCAGGCGGTAACTCTAGCACACAGAGGTCACCAAGGAATGGTGAAAACGAAAAGCAGACTGAGGGCCAAGGTTTGGTTCCCCGGCATGGACCCCATGGTCGAACAAACCGTCAAGACCTGCAACTGGTGCCAAGCCGCAGGACAACCAGATCGGCCCCACCCAGTGGCGACCGAAGACAACCCTCAGAAGCCGTGGGAACAGGTGAGCACAGACTTTGGGCACCTCCTGGATGGGCGATACACACTTGTGATAATCGATGACTTCACCAAATATCCGGAAGTCGAAATAGTTGGCAGCTAAACGGCCACAGAGGTCATAGCCAAATTTGAGAAGACCATTGCCACTCATGGCATCTTTGTGGTGGTAAAGACTGACAACGGACCACCCTTCCAAAGCCAGGAGTTTGCCGAGTATCTAAGGAGCTGGGGTATCCACCACAGGAAGATAACCCCGCGCTGGCCCCAAGCCAATGGGGAGGTAGAGAGGTTCATGCGCACACTCAACAAGACCATCCACATAGCCCTCGCCGACGGATCACCCCTAGAGAAGGCCATTTACAATTTCCTCCGAGAATACCGTATGACCCCACACGCTACAATGGAAGCAGCACCGAGTGCATCAACCATGGGCAGGATAATCCAAGACACTCTTCCGAGCCACCCCAGGTGGGTCCCCCAGCAGGCCAGACAGGAAAAGACACTGGAGAACCGAGCCCGCTCCAATGAACAAGCCAGCAGACGCCACGGAGCTCGAGAATCCCCAATCCACCTGAGCGACCAAGTCTATGTCAGAGACCGGTACCCGGGGAGCAAGTTCCGACTCCCATTTGAGCATCAACCGTGGACTGTCACCCGCCGGACCGGCACCATGGTGACCGCCCAGAGAGGAGCTGAAACGGTGACGAGAGACGTCTCGTTCTTCAAGAGAGCATACCAAGATACATCCCTCAGCCAAGCGCCATCCAGCCCGAGCTCACAACAGGAGGAAGAGCCAGAAAATGACCCGTATGTCTCGGAAGAAGAAGGCCTGGGAGATCCAGACAGTCACTGACCTCCGGCGACCCCAATGAGCAGGGAGTCCAGCCCGCTCTCTCTGGCCGGACGAAACAACGCCACAACCCCGGGGACACCCCGAGTGACTCTACACAGAGGAGGACAATCCAGGTATGGACTAAGGCGGAATCCGGCGCCCTCTTCTCAGCTGGCTGACTACCTGGTGGAGTGATGTCCCCTCTGGAACACTGACAGACTGGTAACAGATCCATAGTTAAATGCATATCGTTTTTCTGAAGTTCATTATCTTAATAAAGGTTAAAAGGAATGTAATGTTTGAAGGCGTGAGGCAGCGCTGATGCCGTCTCGCGCCGCCGTAGCGTCCCTGCGTTGACGTCCGACGTCATACGCGGGGGATATAAAAATAAAGGGGTGTGGCCGAGGCAGTCAGTCGGAGCCACGCATTAACTAATAATTCGGCTCCTGTTATTCTTAGCGTAGCGCGGCCACTAATCTAGCGCTAGCCTAACCAAGCACGCTACAGAGCGCACTCAGAGTTTTAAACTGTTAATGCCAGAGTTTTTAACAGTTTATCCATAGTTTTAAACAGTTTATATCGCGGATACTGCAGCAGATGTCGTGCTGCACAGCACTAGTGCAGGCAGCTCTCCCCGAGGCCTCCCTCATGCGCGGCCATGATTAACTAAGAGAGCTGCCGTCCGGGATCATATGCGCAAGTCGGACGGAGCACACTCTAAGAGTTTTAAACTGTTTATGCTGCGGATGCTGGGAGGGGCGCGGACAGCACAACTCCAGTCGAATCTCCCGCCGCTTCTGACCGACTTCACTTCCTTCCTATTACAGGACATTAGGTCACAACATGAGTGACCTGCTGCTGCCCAGCCACGATGTGCAGCACTCTGCCACTCTGCCAGTGCCTGTCTTCATCCAGGCAGATGCTGCTGAACACTACACAGGGGGCGCCGACGATCCTCCTCTGCACCTGGGAGAGAGTCCATTTCTCCCTTTTCTGGTCATCCTGGTGAGCGCCCAATTTCCCCCGCCGCTTTACTTCCTGTTCCTCCCGGACTTGACGCAGACGGCACTCTACAGATTTAACCCCTGCCCCCTTGTGAGACACGGTCGGAGATTTCGCACATGCAATCGGACTGAGAGGGCAGCAACGTGTGAGATGATTCATGAGCCGCGCTGGCGCCACATAATTTGCCGCATTCTTGTTTCCAGGGCAACAGGCAGCTCCTGGCAGAGTGCAGTCGAGAGATACATTTGTAGCGCTGTCAGCCACAGAGCTGAGAGCAGCAGTCTCTGGTTAACTATTTAGGAACAACGGGAGCAGGCGCACCTCTCTCGGAGCAGCAGAAAGAGCCCGGACACAGTGACAAGCGTCGCTGGTGGCTTGCCTGCCAGCAGGTGGCAAAATGTGTGACAATGCATTTCAGTGCGGTGATGCGGATCACCGCACTGAAATGCGTGAGCGTCACACCTGTTGCGTGACGCTTGGCAGGACTGGAGGGTCAACATAGCGCCAAACACCAGCGCCGTACATAGCCGTAGAGACGCATTTAGCTTTTGCTACAGTAATCTGTCAGTCATCAGGTAAAAAAAATAATTATACCTTGACGTGGATCACAGTCTGGTACACAACGGGAATAACCTTACACAAAAAAACATGTATATAGATACAAATTCCCAATTCTTTAATTGGAATCACGTGGCACGTTTACAAATATTATTTCATAACTGCATGCAGTGAGTGGTGCATAACGCGTGCACAACTTGGCCCCAATCTAAATATCGGGCAGTGGGTTTGTTAACGGTAACAAATCTACCTACAATTATGGGACTTTACCAATCTGGACACTGTAATGTATGTCCTTCTACTGAGGACACTAAGGTCATTCAGCGAAACTACACTCTACTGTGGACACAAAAAAATCACACAAACTGCAATTCACGTAATTGCATTTACATGATTATCTGCCTGTATCAGATGAAATATATAGGAATGACGACAAGAGCAGTTAGGGTTTGAATCACAGAGCATCGAAGAAATATAACATGTAAAAAATTCAACGCAAAAATAACCACACATTTTCTCACAGTTGGCCAAAACCCAGATGACCCGAAATGGATGATCCTCGAAACATATCCCCTCATGTGGCAGGAAGCCCTATTCAGAAAAGAAGAACAATAGATTTTTTGTTTATCCACACATAGGGAGGGAATGAATGATGACATCCTGAGAGTGGAATTGAACAGATAATCATACTACCCGGCATGAGGTGTAGCAAAGAAAATTAATACATAGTATGGGGATACCTGATATAACATTACTCATAAAAAGACAATTCAATTTCTCCTGGCACCCATTGGTTTTAATTGAAAGTTTTCCCAAAGGGTTATCAGTGGGTGAATTTGAAGAAATAATGCACAATGGGAATCTGGGCACAGGCAAAACCATGACCTCAAACCCTTTTGTGGTCTCCTATCATGATTGACAATACCGTTAGCCAGATATCGACCGCAAGAAAGAACACCATGACATCACCTTAGTGGTCTGAGACTGGGCTACTTGATTTCACCTACTTTAAATATTAACCAGTTGACACGCTGAATCCATATGGATGAATACTACCCTAATAGACAATCAGTGGCGGCTGGTGACATTTGAAAGAAAGTGAGGCGTAGCGCGCGTGCGTGCGTACCCGAACAAACCCCCCGACCCCCGAAAAAATTGTCTTTATGTATGAACTGGCTTGGCCGTCCATGCTGGACTGCTCTGTTTGGAGCAGGGTGAAGACTGGTTTGCGTATAGCTGGTCCAAATTAAGGTGACATGGTGTTCACAAAAACAACGAATTGGAATGCAGCCTGTGTAATCACCTGATGAATTCAAGAATTCCATCCATCACTTTTTTGTATTCTTTAGGATGTTTATTGAGGTCAGCTTACTTGAATCTCCTAGTTACTCGTAATAGAAAATCGCATGAAATAAATACAAAAATAAAAAAAAAACTGCACGATTTTTAAAGCAAAACTACTAATCCGAGAATGCAACATCCTGTTATCTAAACCGCCGAACCAACTTGAAGGTGTCACACATTAGATGGTTTTACTTAGCTACAAAGAAAAGATAAAAGTGTGAAATAAAGCATATGGTAGGCATGCTTGTAAACGATATTCAAATTGTACATATTTCGTCATAAAGATGTCTCCGGTGACCTCCGTAAGACACTTACCCTTCAGCATCATTTCTTCTGATGTCCCTAAACTCTGTCATTTGAAGAATAATTAGGCGGGCTCTTGGGATGAATTACTTGACTGCAAACTCAACATAGCATGAGCAGCCAACTAATACTAAAAAAAACAGCAAGACAAGGCTCAGAGTGCGGGTAAGTGCTTTCACAGCCAATACGGCAGTCCTGTGTTGCGTACATCACACAATCTGCAAACTGAGAGCCTTTTCAGGGTAATGTGACAGTTCCATTTGGAATGACATGAGCTACTTACGCCTATAATTAGCGCGAGATACAAAGTGCTTTTATTGCAGCTTGGAAAATGTTGTCAGACTTAGTTAGTCCCTACTGGGCTTCCCAGATGCTTTGATGTATGTAAATCCTATTTGGTAAAACGTGTGTTAACTGAGTGGCTCATTTAGATAATGAAGGGCGTCCAAAGGAAGGATTTAAAAGGCTGCTTCATTTACCTTTCTAATTCTCTCTTTAAACGAACCTTGATGATTGAAAGGGCCTGTCTCCTGGCTTGTGCTGCAAATGCCAGGGCCAGTGGAAGAGAATGCACCATCTGGGGCCAAAAAACATAAATTGCTCTAGTGCTGAACACTTTTGCCCCGGTGCTGGGTAATTTTGCACCAGCTTCGGGCAGTTGGTCTTTTTAGTAATACACACCCTGATAAGAAAGTAAATAGAGCAAAGTGAACACGAAACAAAGGGTTTGTTTAATTATCGCACCAAATTACATTTAATTGGATTTATATAGCATTTACCGCCCCTTAATACATAACGATTAAGTGGTCTCCGTTACTTATCAGCGCCAGGATTGGCTGTGGAGCAGCGTAACTCCCTGCCCCATTCGGAGACCGGAGGCTGCGGCATGAGGCAACCCTCGGTCTCCCAAGGGGGAGGCTACTGCGCATGTTCGGGCTGGTCAGAAAAATAACCAGCCCAAAGCAAACATGCGCGCCAGCGCCAGTAGCACTGCTGAGCAGCTGTGAGCACGCACGCTCACAACAACCCGATCAGATACAGCCCCACCCCCTTTCTCCCCTATAAGCTAAATCTGGTGCGGCCGGTGAAGTTTCAGATGGCGGTGCGCATTTGTTGGTGAGGCAACACCCG
Source organism: Lissotriton helveticus (assembly GCF_964261635.1). NCBI lineage: Eukaryota > Metazoa > Chordata > Amphibia > Caudata > Salamandridae > Lissotriton > Lissotriton helveticus. The sequence continues at coordinate 568,138,459 of NC_136057.1, read as the reverse complement.
AACGCCCCAATGGACGCACCGCCGCTGTAGACAATTATAACATTTCTGCAGGACCTCTTCCCATATTTATTTAGTTTACTTATGTGTAAATTGCAAAAAAACAACTACCTGCCCACTAGAGATACGTTACTCATACCGCTTTAAGACACATACTTAAGATCCTCCCAGATTTAGTGATTCCCAAACTGGGTGAAAGGTAGGACGACTGTGGTTATAGTGAGTCCTCTCTCCTTCTTCCATCTGTATGCTGGACGGTAATAGGCGTTTCTCCCTGTATTAACCTCACGGGGCAATAGCTTATCCAACTTAGGGTGAGTGACTGTTTTGCACACAAAAAAGTATGTCGTTGTTCATTAATACGTACTGCAGTGATGTAATGTAAATGTGTTGGATTTGTAAAGCGCACGGCTGCCCGTAAGCGTCCCGGCGCTGGAGACCGCTGGGGAACCCGTCCTGGCTTTCCCTGTGAGCTGGTCCCTTCTGGGTATCTCCAAGGTGAAACCAGGCATCCCCGGCGTCTGTGGGGGCCGTTGTAGAGATGAGGCAAGCTTAATGCCCAGAGTTGCCGAGTGTGATCCCTGGTTAGAGTAGGCGCCGAGGCGAGAATTGTCGAGTCCGCTGACCCTGGTCCACGACCCTGCCGCATCGGGAATTGAACCCTGGTCCCGGGCCGTTCTCTGCTTCCGGGTCTGCTGCCTCTAACCAGTGAGCCACACCACACCACTAATGCTTCAGTTGATTTATGTTGTTGCCATACAATAACCCACTGCACGATATTTTCATTGGTGGCAAATTATGCATGAATTATGTACCAGTTGGGGCATGCAGTTAGAAAATAATAATTGTGCGCATGCCACGTGATTTCACATGAAGAATTGGAAATTTGTATATATATGCATGTTTTATTGTTTGTCCCTTTGTGTTCTAGACTGTGATTCAGTTCAAGGTATAACTATGTTTGTGAACATATGAATGACTGATTACTGTACCACAATGCATAGATTATTGAATCTAGTCATTCTGTAGTGTAGTCTGTTTTTTTGGGTCCTGAAGAATCACCAGTTGATTCGATTGGAAAAACACAGGCAAGAAACATGTTGACCATTTTTAAAAAAAAAAAACACTTTCTTTCCTTAGTAGGACCATTGCACCCTGAATGAGCACCACTGCTTTTAATTAGGTTAGTGAGCTCAATCAATAAAGTTATCTGATATTGAAAATCACTAGACCTATTTTAACTCACTCTTGTTGAACCCACTTTACACACACTACAAACAAACACACATGCCCCCACTTCATCATACAGCTATCAAAAGATCTACGGCCCCCTTGATGGTGCCCATTGGGCATTGCTGCGCCATCCTGATGAGGAGCTAGCCCTATGATGAAGCATGACACAATTTGGGGTGTGTGAGGGCACTTGCTCCTATTGCATTTCTCTCCCCAAACTGGAGCACTAAGAAACCTCCTTTATCTGGATTCTGAGGAACTGTGCACATCCCCTGTTTACTGTTACAGCGATTACATTCACATACCAATGTATTTCTTGTTTGATTGGTTTAATGTAACAAAACTGGTAATTCACATATCAAAAACTCTTCAGAAGTAACCAACTATCTACACTGTTAATGTGTCACATGTACAATAGGCCTGTACAGTGCAAGTGTGACTTATGGAAGCCTGCCATTAGTAAATGTTACACATTGACAATGCAGGTCAATGAAAAAAAGTCTGAGGGTTACCTCAGTCACCATTCCAAATTTAGTTAATGTGAAAGCAATTAAGACTACTATTGGTTCAGAAAACTCATTCTCTGAACATACAAGGATCTGCAAGTCTACAGGAAGAATAATCTGTACATCAGTTGTGTTGCCACAGTAACTCTGCCCCAGCTTGGGCCACAGCCCAGACTACGCACAACTCATTGTCAGGCCTTGCTCTCTGCAGGTTGAGCATACTGATTCCACATGAACATCACATTTCCGCCACTTAAATACATAAAACAGCATTTTTTGGCCACCCAATACATTGGCTTGAGGTTGTGTGGCACTGTGAGGTACAGCTAACTCCCATATAAAAGTTCAAAGAGCCGTGATCTGATCTGAGTGATATGTGGGGTAGTACACATAGCTAACATAGCTAACATCATCCTCAACTGTTTCTTACTGTATACATAAACAGCTCATGCTGTAAAAGCTATACATATCTCTGCACATTTACCATGATCTGATTATCAAATATATCATAAGTTCCATGAAATATTTACATGCAGAGATATGTGCATGCAAAACAAGTTGGATGTAGGGCTTAACACACATCACAATGGTAATGATAAGTATACAAAGTACAGTGCTACACAATCCATTACATGATTGTCCTATGTAGGGACCACAAAATGTCACAATAGTAATCTGACTTCACTCTGGGACTCAGAGGCACATTGTAGACTGTGAGAATGGAATGGATGGAGCTCAACATAGTAAACTATGTATGTGTGATAGTTACCTGTTCATCGTATGAGCCATAGAGCTGGCCATATAGGGGAAGGATCTCTTCAACTAGTTTCTCCAGCTCCTCTGGACAGAAGGCATGGGCACTGAACATATGCTTGGCATGGCACTAAGAGGTGACAAACAACATCTAAAGTGGAGTAGGTGCTGAAAGCAGCAGTGTCAGGAGGCAAATTTGTTTTTTTTCGAAAAACTGCATTGATGTACACCACGTACGTAGTCATCAGCATAGATGGACACATCCATTGGGCTGCCACTATAACAATAAGCAACGTTAGCCTATGGCTGTGTCCGCCAAGGATGAAACAGCCCACCGGCGGTAGGTTCTTAGTGTCCAATATGGAAGGTCAGGCATCCACCATTTCAGCAGTTGGAAGTACACTATTGGTGACTGGTAAGTGCGTATCTGTTGTAAATTGGCAACAATCGGGGTTAGCATCTAGCTGAAGCCATCTTGCATTTGGCAGCCATTTTGTATGCTATGTGCTACCACGTGCTTACCATGTGCTCTGTCCTACCTTTCTGTCGTCTACTCTTGTATTCTGCCTAGTGACAAGTTATATTTAGCCTCTTCTGCTTTGCACATGCTCAGTTGAGCTTGCAGCTGTCTGTGCAGCTGTCATTAGTCTGTAACTGTCAGGATGTGTTTACTAGAATTAGCAACTGCTAGCTCCTCCCACTTGTTGATTGTGCATTTTCTGTAGGACCTTATATGTACCTAAAACATTCTTTCTGTTCTTATACCGAAGGGCGAATCCCTAGCATTGGTAGGCCTAGCTGAGGCGACAAATTGGCGCCCAACACGGGGCTCATCGGCGACTCGGATGCCCGAAGGAGTGGTCGAAATGAAGGATTGGAATCTCGCTACGGACGATCATTGCCCAAGGAGACCCGTGTCTTGGCAAACCACCGAGTTTTTCCTCTCTTTCTGATATGACCATCCAGGTGGTGCCGGTCCTCGACTGAGATCTCTTCTGTTGATTCGCCATACAGTGACCATTTGGTCGATTCAAGAACTTGGCGGTTGGAATCTGGATGCCTGGGATTGGTAAGGTCATTTTGCAATGATTGCTGTGGCTTTTGGAACTTGTATTGGCCAATTTGGGATATGTGAGTAGTTGATATGTATAAATTGCAATTTATATAGGCAGGTAATGAGAAGAATTTTCTCTGTTTTGAATTGATTTGAACTGCACAACGTACAAGAGTACTTTAAGTGTTACTTTGGATATAATACTGCATATTCTGCACTATTTTTGGCATGCCTATTTCTAGCACACTTCGTAGAATGTGTTGCTTTTGTAATGGTACCAGTTTTGGAATTGATGAAGCAGACCCGGCTCCCCTGGAAGGGACAGCTAATAGGGATATGTATATTAAATATGGTATTTCTTCTATAATGTACAGCACGTTATGGAATAAATATACTCGTAAGGATCCAGAGTTGCATTGGCCTATGAATGGGTCATTTGATTGGCAAATGATTCAGTATGTGGAACAAAAAATGTTTAAGCGAAAGGCACCACATGTTTGACTGTGTATGAATGTGGGAGAAAGAAGTACGTGAACGAATGAAACGTGAGCAAGCATTGATTGAAAAGGAACAGCGTAAGAGCATTCATTGCGAAAGCCTTAGAAATGAAAAATAAAGAAATTAAAGAGAGAGAAGATAGGGAGCGTCATTTACGGGTAAATGGCCAATATGGTGTTCGTAGACCTCTCTATCCTATCCTTAATAAACCCAAGATGATTCTCTTTTGTTAGACCGTTCTCCTCCTCCGTACACTCTGCCTTCTGCTCCTCATGAGTCAGATGAAGAATCTTCTACAGAGCAAGAGAAAGCACGGGTAACTTGTTCTATGTTGTCTGCTGAGCGTGCATCCGAAATTAGATCTGCTGTTCGTGAAGCCGTTCGTAGTGTTGCACCTGCTTCTGAACTTTTAGATGACATGAAAGATTGGCAGGAAAGGGAGCAAATATATTTTTCCGAGGTATTTGCTGCAGAGGTCATTGAGCGGTTTAGGTGACATTCTGAAGAATTGGAGCCCGCTGATGTAGCAAATGGCTGTAAACGAATGCGTGATGGTCTTTTTGTCTTCTCTCAGGTGGCTGACACAATCAGACGTTTGGTTAAACTGCGTTCTGATGCAGTCCGTTTGCGAGATGAAAAAAAGGCAGCAGCAGCTGCACAAACATCTCAGATCTGTGTGGCACAAGCTTCTATCTTCGGAACAGATAAGACTATGATAGTTCATGCAAAACCTATGCGGGAAGCCGCACCTTTGTATGTTCCTCCTAGAGGCATGGGAACTAGTGATGATAAGGATTCTACTAAAGGGTTATTTTGTTTATAATTGGGTTTACACTCCTTGTAATAGAGCGGATGTCATGGCTCTTAAAACTGCATTACCTGATTCGCGAAAGAATCCAGCAGCCTTTTATGAGGAAGTTGAGGGTGCTATTAGCTCTTGTACTATGACTCTGCCTGATATTGACCTGTTTTTCGGATTCTATTACCCCTTGATATGTGGAGAACTGTTCGTAAAGTTAATGATCTACAGCTTTTGGTGCGAAATGGAAAGATTTAGAACAAATGGATGAAGAAAGGGAACCCGCACAGAAACCATGTCAGTGGCCAGTCATTGACAGATGACACGGGCAGGCATCTGTTTGTCGATAAATATGTCGCCAACCTGTTGCTAGGATAGCTAGTCACCTAAAGGCCAAAGAGATTTGACGGACTACCTCTTTTCTGGTTTCCCTTTTAACTATGGCTTAGTATTACGAACGACAGGAGTTAGAAGCAAAGGGCAGTGAGGATAAAAAGACTAAAGAGTTGAAAACGAAGGTTATGTTGGCTCAGGCTTATGGTCCGCCTTCTAGAGGCAATGATAGAGGCATACATGGATCTTATGGTTCCTCCTTACCTTCTTATACTCATTTGAATTTGTCTGTCGACCAGTGTGCGTACTGCACATTGGACATTGGGCTTCTGATTGCCGGGCACTACGTGATCAGCAGTATCCACGTGGACGGGGACAAACGCAAAATGGTTCAGGATATCCAGGGCCTAGAGGGAGCACGGATGATTGTGCTAGGTTTGATTCTAATATGCGTGGACAGGATGGGTTTAACACTTTTAACAGACAAAATCAATATCAAATGTCCGATTATATGCCGTCTGATTTCAAGGATTCAGTATATGCATAGGATTGCCTAGGATGGGGTAAGGAATCAGTTGAAGTTCCAGTAGATCAGAAGGGTCCCTATGTTACAGCACATGTTTTGGGTTCTAATGATCGGTTTCTGGTTGATACAGGAGCTACTCGTACCACCTTATCTAAACACTTGGTAACAAGGGCTCCCCTGTCTGGCTTAACTATTACATCAATAGGTTTTGATGGAACACCTTCCCTTATCTCACTATCACAACCACAGGCATTTCATGTTGATAAGTTTACTGCTCCATGTCCATTTTTGCTTTCTCCAAACACACCAGACAATATTGTGGGTCTTGATATGCTCAAATATTTCAGGGCTACGATACGATGTTCTCCGGAAGGAGTACGTGTCATTTTGAATGACAACTACCCCGTGATTGAGAGATCCTATATTGTTAAAGAGGACATTGCATTAGCTTCACTCCCTAGTACTTTGTGGGCTACTTCAGATACCGATGTAGGGCAAATGGTTATTCCACCAGTACATATTAGTGTCAAGGAGGGCGCTTTATTGCCACGATTGCCTCAATATAAAATATCTCAAGAAGGCGAAGAAGCACTTATACGTATTGTCCATGATTTGATTAAGGTGGCGGTTGTGGAAGAAGTTCCTTATAATGTTTGCAACAGTCCTATTCTTCCCATTTTGAAAAAAGACACTGACACTAGGATTTACAGATTTATTATTGATTTACAAGAAGTCAACAAGATTGTAGTACCCCAATACCCTGTGGCATCTGACATACCGACACTGCTTCCCTTAGTTCCTCCAACAGCAACTACATTTTCTGTAATAGATCTGAAGAATGCTTTCTTCTCGTTTCCTATTCATCCTGATAGCCGATATTTGTTCGGTTTTACTTTGAATAATAGACCGTACCGATTTTGTAGAATTCCTCAAGGGTACACTGAGAGTCCGAGCATTTACATTCAAGCACTGAAACAACACCTTGATTCTTTTACTTTGCTTGAAGGAGTGGCTCTCATACAATATGTCGATGACATCTTGGCAGCTGATACATCTGGGCAGTGTGAAAAATGTACTTTGTCTTTGCTTTCTTTTATTGCTACACACCACCATAAAGTGTCACAGAAGAAATTGCAATATTGTAGACTGAAGGTTACCTACTTAGGTCACCTTCTGTTTAAGGAGGGGCGTGCACTTACACCAGATCACATACAAGCAATTTTTCGACACATCAGTACCTTCTACTCAGAAAGATGTCCGTGCAATCATTGGTTTGACCTTGTTTTGCAGGCAATGGATATTAGGTTTTTCGCACATTGTTGAACCCTTGCTAGCGCTTTTGACTAAAGACACTCCACTGCCCCTTCTATGGACAGATGAATGCCAGGATGCTTTTCGTCAGCTACAACAAGCTATTTAATCTGCACCAGTGTTAGGCACTCCAGATTACACGAAGGCTTTTACACTCTATGTACACGAGAAAGATCGGTGTGCATTGTCAATTTTAGTACAGACGCACTGTGACAAGCAGCGTCCCAGTGCATATTTTTCAGCGGTTCTTGACCCTGTTGCTCGTGCATTGCCTGGGTGCTTCCGTTAAGTTGCAGCAATAGCTGTGTCCATACGTCAGAGTGAGGGGATAGTTTTGTCACATAAACTGTTGGTGCTACTACCCCATGCGGTCGATGCCCTTTTTATTTAGACCAAAACCCAACACTTAACTAGTGCTCGCTTGACAGGATACAAATTGATATTTTTGGCCCCTCACATTACACTGAAGAGATGTGCGACACTGAACCCAGCTACTTTGTTGCCATATCCAGCGACTCAGACTCAGTCACAGGTCTGTCACGATTGTATCTTCCTTAGTGCGGAGCAGACGAGGGGTTGCGTCGATTTGCAAGATACGCCTCTTTCAGATGTAGATGGGGAACTGTGGGTTGATGGGTCCTGTTTGAAGTTACCAGATGGCACGACTTAAGCAGCATATGCAATTACGACACTTGAGACAGTAGTGGAGACAGCTCATATACAACAAAAGTCAGCTCAAGCAGTTGAGTTAATAGCTTTGACACGAGCATGTGAACTTAGCACTGATTTGTGTTTGAACATCTATACAGATAGCCGCTATGCTTTTGGAGTGGCTCATGATTTTGGCCTACTCTGGAAGGAAAGAGGCTTTCTTACATCCCACAGAATGCAGATAATGCACGGAGAATTAGTGCATAATCTTTTGACTGCACTGACATATCCGAAGAAAATAGCTATTATTAAGTGTAGCGCACACAAGAAAGTCATTGATAAGGCAGGACAAGGTAACGCCTTTGCAGACCGCGTAGCTCGTAAGACTGCGATGCAACGAAGTACTACATCCATGTACGTAGTGAAATCACAAGTTGAGCGTTGGCATGATGCTAGAGAAGAAGTATTAGATATACAGAGATCTGACTCTTTGGAAGAACTTGAGCAATGGTCTAAAGAAGGAATGTTAGACGATGAGTGCTGTTGGCGCAACAAAGAGATGAATAAGTGGAAATTGTCTGCTGCTTATTTACAGCCTATGGTTCAAATGGCCCATGGGCCGGCACATGTTGGAGCTCTAGCGATAACGAAATTGCTTACGCAAGTTTGGGAGCATCCAGAGATTGCGGGTACAGCTAAAAGGATAGTACAATTCTGTATGATCTGTTGGCTGTACAATCCTGGAAAAGGGACACAAACTCCTACAGGAGGGTTTGCTACACCAACTGCACCTTTTGAAGTTTTGCAAATGAATTACATCCAACTTGAACATTGCAATAACTTGAAGTATGTTCTAGTGGTGGTATGTGCCTTCAGTAAATGGATAGAGGCGTACCCTACAAGGGATAATACAGCTCTTAATACAGCAAAGGTGCTTTTACAAGAGTTTTTACCTAGTTTGCAAACTTTTATGGAGTGACAACGGACCTCATTTTATTGGGCAAGTTGTTGAGTATGTCCTGGAAGGATTAGGGATCAAACAGAATATCCATGCAGTTTTCCACCCACAATCATCAGGATTGGTGGAGAGGTATAACGCTATGTTGAAATTCAAGTTCGCGGAAATACTTGCTTCCACGTCCTCGAAATGGCCAGATGCACTACCCTTGGTATTGTTGTCCATAGGATCAGTGCCACATTCACGATCTGGGCTTACTCCATATGAAGTGTTATTTGGAAGACCAATGAATATTTGGGGAGTTCCTAAGCCACGCCCCATACATGATGTACCATGTGTTCTGATGAATGATTATTTGGCACAGTTGACTGATAGTTTGATCTCTAATCATCAACAGGTTCGAGAAGCTCTTCCTGACAGATCTACAGGTGAAGCCAACGAACTCTGACCTAAAGACCATGTGATGATCAAGGCCTTTGAGAGATCAAACAGCTTGGAACCGAGGTGACGAGGACTGGAGCAGGTGCTTCTAGGGATGAGGACAGTGGTTCGAGTGACGAACAGAAAGAATTTGGTCCATAGCACTCACTGTAAACGAGTGTCGCCTGCCTTGGTGGTGAAACGGAGCGCCGATGTGGCAAGGGGGGGATCAGCCCTGCGTAGAGACACCCGTCATGACCCTTGGTGAAGAAATCAATGACTGCCCAGGTCTTTAGAGCTCCACCGATTGCCTTCAACAACAAACAAATCATATCTGCAGAGAGATCAACTGTTGCTGTTGCTAAAATGAATAACAAAAAGATCATTTGTACTGTAGTTTTTGTTGTTGCTATGGTGGCTATAGCAGTAATAACTTGGTTCGTAGAGAAAGTGGCTCCTGCTCGACAATTGCTGATTGTCACTACTTCTGTACCAGTTGAGCATCATTCCTTTACGCTTCCCTACCATGAGCAGAAGCATTGACAATCCTACCTAAATAACACATTTATTCAGATGTTGCATCACACGCATAATGCCACAAATACCACCAATTGTTGGGTGTGTGGGATGATACCTGCTCACCAAAAGAAAGGGGGAACACCTTTTATTCCTCTTTCTTTCTCGCACAATGGTTCTTGTCAAGCTTAGTTTGCGCTTCTGATTGCTTAAAGAAAGCGGCAGTTGGAAGGATTAACTATCATCTTAATAAAGTTTGTTACCCTGATTAATATGGTGACCCTCAAGCTAAAGGAACTAAATGGGAATGGGAAGAGTATCGACCGGACAATATTTCTGTACCATATGTTTTCACAAACACAAGAACTATAAAGAACACTGGATCATTTGTAATTTCTATGACCAGAGCTAAAGCAGATTTATGTATAGGAAGTGTTGGGAAAATTCCAGTGGGAAGGAGTGAGTGTACTGTGACATTAACTATTGAAGGTGCCAATAATAGTAGTTTCACATTGTCACATAATACATATTTTGTATGTGGTAATAAGGGATATTACCAACTCCCAATTAGATGATCCGGAGTATGTTATGTATCCTTTCTGTTACCCCCTGTGTTCCTGGCACCTCCATCGTATCACCGTGATTATAAACTACATATTTATATCTCTAAGAACAGATACAAAAGAACAATAAGTACAGATGAGGTTGATCAGACTGACACCACTTTGCAACAATATGTCGACTTTAATTTGGGTTTGTTTTTCTTTGTGGGTGCTGCATTCAACAGTAGAAAGATAAGGCGATTGACTCATGTTGTGGAATCTGTTATTAATCAGACAGCTATGGCACTTTGGAACATTACAGAAGAGCTGCAAGTTGCAAGGATTGTAGCACACAAAATCGTATGATTCTTGACGTGGTTCTAGCTGATCGAGGTGGCGCATGTCCCATCATCGGCAGCAGCTGTTGTGTTTACATTTCGGATCACTCACCTTCAGTATTTGATGCGATATCCAAACTACATAACATTTCTGCATAGATTCACCCAGAGACAGGTACATGGACTTTCTCGAGCTAGTTCTGGACACTATTTGTCACTTGGGGCTGGAAGCTACTGACTATCCTATGTATAGTGCTGGTGATACTATTTACATGCTGTGTATGTATACAATGTGGTCCCATGCTTTGCTTTATGTGCATTACTGCTTGTACACCTGCTAAGTGAAATGTTGCAGAAATAAAAACCCAACAAATGCTGAATAAAGAAATTACTGACATGATGCAAATTAATATATATGATGCATATTTAGATTACCCCAAATGAATGATTGACTTCAGCAAATGCTAAAAGGGTTGTCTGTTGTAAATTGGCAACAATCAGGGTTAGCATCTATCTGAAGCCATCTTGGATTTGGCAGCCATTTTGTATGCAATGTGCTACCACGTGCTCACAATGAGCTCTGTCCTACCTTTCTGTTGTCTACTCTTGAATTCTGCCTAGTGACACGTTATATTTAGCCTCTTCTGCTTTGCACATGCTCAGTTGAGCTTGCAGCTGTCTATGCAGCTGTCATTAGTCTGTAACTGTCAGGATGTGCTTACTAGAATTAGCAACTGCTAGCTCCTCCCACTTGTTGATTGTGCATTTTCTGTATAACCTTATATGTGCCTAAAACCTTCTTTCTGTTCTTATACTGCCTTCTTTTGAGCCCCTGTGTGGATATAAAAGGTCCATGTTCCTACTGTTCATGTGCTACTTCATACACTACCGAAGGGTGTTGTGTGAATGTAGTTCCACCTCTTGAGGTTAATAAAGTACTTTGTTTTGTATTGCAGTTTCCATGCCAACTTCTTCCTATTGGTCTAAGGACTTTGTGTAGAGAAGGGCGAACCCCTAGCACTGGTAGGCATAGCTAAGGCTCACCACAACATCACCACCACTACAAATGTGTTGTAACATGTTTAGATATATAATGCTTCCTTTACAGAAATGTCTGTGTAGTGCATTGATGTGCATAAACGCTACATTATCACGGTGCACTGAACACTGCAGGTGATGGTATTTTGTAAGAACAATTCAAAATTTACAATATTAAGGTGCTCCTGATAAATTTTCGGATGTATAATGTGCACATTTCCATTACAAACACATGTGAAAATACAATGGGGATAATAGATGTATGTTGGACAGTAGACAATTATTATGTGGATCATGTGTAATGCTTTCTGGACCAGTTATGTCTTGTCACATGACATTTGGCTAACACTTCATATACGTTACTCTGACCCTGTGACCAATGTTAAAAAAAAGTTTCACTTCACATATAGATACCGGCAGGACGGGGCTAAGGACGAGGCCCTCTCTCCGAGCCCCTACAGGTGTAACAGGATCAAACCAGCTTGTCTATTCCTCCGCGGCACTCCAACAAATCCGTAGGAATGCTTTCTTGTCTGAGGGGGTTCTGCCAAACTGCTCCATCAAGTTCCCGATGCAGCTAGAAGGCCCAGTAGCATGCTGCTGCTGTTCCTTTCAAAGCGACGTTACGTCAAACCCTTTTAAACCTAATCACATTCCCAGATCATTCAAGAAGGAGCAGCATACCTATATGCTATGTAACGTCAGATCCCTTCCCAAACACCAGTTTGAAATTTGGGACATGTTAAATTCCCATTCCCCTGAGATCTGTTTTATGACTGAAACGTGGCTGAATGACACCAACCTCCCATTTGTCAAGATTGCGATCCCGGAAAATGATAAATTTATGCATCTTGACAGGAAGGGTAAAACAGGAGGGGGCATAACCATTGCCTATAAACAACACCTTAATATATCATGGGCTCACTCACATCAGGATGAGCTGATTGAAATTGGCATTTTTAAAGTAAACTTCACAGCCTCAGAGTGTTGGACGGGCGCATTAGTCTATAGACCACCTGGCCCAAAAAATGCTTTCTCGGACACACTCACAGATCTGATAGCCACATATGCCCTGGCAACAACTAAGTTTATAGTACTTGGGGATTTTAACTATCATGGGGAACAAACCTCCCTCTCAGAGGTTAATAAACTGTTCTCAGACATGGAACACATGGGCCTTTATCAAAGAATCTTTGTTTCCACGCATAAGGGAGGCCACACTCTCGACCTAGTTTTCACTAAGATCAAGGATTTTAGATGTGACCATCCGCAGCCTTTGGTATGGTCGGACCACCTGATGATTAAGTTCACTTCCCCCCTGCCAATCCAGGTCCCCTCTGGCTTGACTAATGCCATGGGCCCCAAGGCATATAGGCAATGAGACAAACTCACCCCTCATCCTTCGAGATGGCCTATCGGTTAGCAGAGGGATCAGAAGACCTGGATGTAGAGAATAGACTGTCAGAATTTAACAAGGGGATGAAGGAGGCACTGGACACCATTATCCCTCTGAAACAAAAACCTAGTACCACTCCCAGCCGAATGTCGGCTAAATGGTTCACCTCAGAATTGAGACAGGAAAAGTCGGCATGCAAAAAATTTGAAAGGCAATGGAGACACAATAAACAGAGCAAACAAAACACCAATATAAAGTCGCACTCGCCACATATCATCGGAATCTTAAGGCGGCTCGGTGCGCGTCCATTGCTAACCAAATTGAACAGTCCAAAAATTCGGCGAAGGCCCTTTTCGATATAGTGAAAGATTTTGTAGAACCCACGGTATGCAAATTACCCGCCATCGAGACGAAGGATCTATGTGACTCACTGGCCGAGTTCTTTCATGAAAAGATTGAAAGATCTATGCAAACTTTCCCACGGATATCCAGGCTAGCCCCCCTGCTCTAGTCAATTTTGAGGACGACCCTGTTAGCCCTAGCTGTTCTCTTAAATACTTCGACTTTATCACTTTAGCAGAGACCCAAAGGGCGCTAACCTCTGCCAAATCAGGGTCCCCAATGGATCTATGCCCACCTAAAATCATGTCACTCCTATCCCACATACTAGCCCCTACAGTACAGAAATTTTTTAACCAACCTTTCCATTAGCAAGGGGGTGATCCCTGCCTCGTGGAAGGAGGCTTTTGTATGCCCTATTCTGAAGACACCCACGGCCGACCCGGCTGAACTGGCTAATTACCGCCCCATCTCCCTGATCCCTCTGTTGGGTAAAATACTGGAAGGCCTGATTAATAGCCAACTGAATAGATACCTGGAATTAAATAACATCTTGGATTCCTCACAGTCAGGCTTCCGCCGAGGATTTAGCACAGAGACGGCCCTCCTTTCTGTGACTGACTCCTTGAGAAATAACATGGACTGAGGTGGTTCAGCCATCCTGATTTTGCTTGACCTCTCCGTGGCCTTTGATACCATCTCTCATTCTAGGCTCGCGGAGAGGCTAAGCGCCTGCGGCATTCAGGGGCTGGCCTTCAAATGGCTTCAGAATTTTTTAGCTGATCGTTTTCAAACGATCATATTGGGCCCCCACAATCTAAAAGAACTTCATTGGATAAGGGCATCCCCCAGGGCTCCTGCCTTAGCCCCACGCTCTTTAATATCTATATGGCTCCGTTGGCTAAGGTGGTAGAAGCCCTGGGGTTTGAAATAATATCGTACGCCGATGTCACCCAGCTGCTTTTTAACATCGGCCAACATCCAGAAGCTGACAGAATCCGCTTTGCTAAAGGGATCTTGGCAATCTCCAAGTGGATTTCTTCCAATTGTTTACAACTTAACCCCAGCAAGACGGAAGTCATGCTTTTTGGGAAGGCTGAAGCGGTCTGGACAAATGAGTGGTGGCCGTTACAACTGGGCCCCCCTCCTATGCCAAAGCCATGTGTAAACAATCTGGGCATAAAACGTAATCAGTCCCTGTCCATGCGTGACCAGGTGGCCGCAATATCAGGGGCATGTTACTACAGACTGAGGCTACTGCGAAAGATCCTGCCTTTTACCCCACGGAACATCGGAGAACCATAACCCAAGCCTTAGTCATGAGCCGTATAGATTATGGCAATGCTCTGCTGGCTGATGTGGGAGCCACAGCCCTGCAAAAACTGCAGGTCATTCAGAACAAGGCAGCAAGGCTGGTCCTGAACATGCTGGCAGGCACCCATCTCGACCACTGCTACGTCAGCTGCACTGGCTGCCGATCAAACAAAGGGCATTTTTCAAGATCTGCTGCCTCACTTTCGGCGCGCTTCAGGGTCAAGGCCCTCTGTATCTTCAGGACAAACTAGTAAGATACACTCCATCTCGCCTGTTAAGATCTGGTTCATTGCAGCTACTTCAGGTGCCCCGCATCAGACGACAGCGATCAGGAGGCATGGCATTCTCGTACATCGCCCCTAAATACTGGAACAGCCTCCCTCAACCGCTACGAGAAATCCCTTCATATCTAAACTTTCGGAAACACCTAAAAGCATTTTTGTTTTAAACAAGCTCCTGCTCACCGATAACTCCACCAATGAGGTGACCTAGAGTAAAGCGCCGAGATGCCCCCCGGTGATTCGTGTGCTATAAAAGAGAGAATAACATAACATAACATAACATAACATACCCTGGGAGAGGGAGGAGACAACAGCCTCCAGGGTATCTGCCATTCCCATTCATACTATGGATGAAAGGGATGTCATCAAGAAGTTTTGTTTGAAATTTTTTGATGCCTCGACTAGGCAGCTCGTGTTGCAGGCGACGGTGGTTTCTCGGCTTGACTACGCCAGCTCCCTCCTGGTGGGAGTTAATCAGGCCGAAATCACTCGTCTGCAACGTGTTCAGAACGCGGCAGCCAGAGCGGTGGTGGGCTTGCCTAGGTTCTGTTCCGTGGCCAATACTCTGCGTTCCCTTCACTGGCTGTCGGTCAAGCAGAGGATTCAATTTAAAGTGCTCTGCTTGTCTTACAAAATCCTTAAGGGCTCCTCTGCCCCGATTCTCATGAATCTTTTGTCTCCCTATGTCCCTGCCCGTTCTTTAAGATCCCTAGGCCATGATCTTTCAGTGGTCCCTCGGTTTAAGTTTAGCCGAGCTGGAGGACGTTCATTTCGAGTTCGGGCTGCAGTCTTGTGGAACTCTCTGCCTTTAAAAATACGTGCTCTGGATGATCTCCTCTTATTTCGTAGGGCCGTCAAGACCTTTCTATTCTGTTAAGCCTGTTGGCTCTTTTTTTCAGTCTGTTGCTTTCTTGTTGTGTTGTGTTGCCTACCTTGTCAAGCGCCAGGACGCTCCTTTGCTGGAGCAGCTGTGCGCGTTATAAGTTTACATAACATAACATAACAATAGGCAACCAATAGAGGATGTGTGTCATCAGTTGGAGCCGGATCTCCTTCATCAAAACACTAATCGCACATGTAGCCCATCTGTTGTGAAACATATGGCAGTAGTTAATTTTCTTATCACAGGTTACCTTCAATGCACAGTAGCTACATCTGGTGGTATGACCCAAACTTTCTGTCCAGGCTGAAACTCGATCAGAGTGACATTCTGATCATGCCAACGTTTCATCTCCTCCTAGCTGGCTTCCAGATTCACCTGAGCGAGTTGTCTGAAGTGCCTAGTCAGGTTTCTAAAGGCCACTATATAAATATATACATCCTGGGAGGTTTACTGGTCCTCTCACAGGGTGCCTATACAAGAGTTCAAAGTAGTAAACCCTCAGGACTTTTGTGGTACCTCCCTGTAATCAAACAATAGGCATGGCAAGATGACATCCAAATTATGCTTCATGAGCTCACCAAGGCCCATAATCATGTACGTCAGGGTCTAGTTGAACCTGAAAGCAGCCCATTACCATGGGGGTGGTAAGGAGTTGTGAACTTGTAGGTTACACTGCACTCCTGCCACAGTGGCTTCATATACTTGGATATTAAATTGGTACCAGTCGGACACCACCTCTCTGGGGAACCCCATGCGGCACAACACCCCCATCATCGCACAACCCACCACGGGGCCCGTCACAGTCCGGAGAGGGATGGCTTCCAGGTACCGGGTGACAAGGTCCACCAAGACCAGGATGAACCTGTAGCCCATGGCTGTTTTGGGATCCAGAGGCCCCACAATGTCAATATCCAGCCTCTCAAATGGGGTGCTGACCACAGGGAAATGTTGGAGAGGAGCCTTACACTTCCTCCCACTCTTGCCACATGCCTGGCAAGACCTACAATGAGTATCAGAGTCCTTTAGCATTTGGGGCCAGTAAAAGTGGGTGACAAACCTTTCAACTGTCTTGTCTTGCCCCCAATGCCCTGCCAAAGGCACATAATGAGCCAGACCTAGTAGGAAGGCTATGGAGCGCTGGGGTACCACCAGCACATGGGCTGACCCAGGCTCAGCAACCTTAGGCTTGCTATACAGGACACCATTCTCCCAGTATATCCAATGTGATCCAGACTGATCACCTGCTGCCTGGTTTGCTCAACAAGAGAAGGGCACCTGGCAGAATTCCTCCCGGGTGGGGCCTCCTTCCTGCTGCTAATGGGTTAGCTCAGGCAGGTCCCCCTCCTGGACCGTGGGTAGTTCGGGCCAGCTTCCCACACCCCCCTGCCTCTTCTCTTTCTGGCAGGCACCTGGGCTACTCTTTTAGGCTCCAGGTCCTCTTGAATGCTCTTGTCGGCTGCCATTGACCGAGTGGTCACACACGCCCACTCAGGCTGACCCAACATCTCTAAATGAGACCTCCTCTTCACCTCCGCACAAGGGGAGGTCTCCAAATCGTTGCTTAGCAGACAGTCAACAGGCATGGCTGGCCTTACAGCTACTCTCAAGGTACCTGAGACAAATGTTCCCTCTAATTTCTTTCCTCTGTGTGTGGCAGTGTAGGGTCTCTGTGTGCTGCTGCCATGGCTATGTGCGCGAGGAACCAGACAGCGTGTGTGGGTGCAGTTCCAAATATCACTCGAAACGTATGCTTAAACAATTGAAAAGACTGTGCATTTCCACACGTACAGCGCCATGTTAAGGGTCTTAAGGCAGGTTTGCAATTTAGATACACACGCCATGACATGAATTGGGTACACAGGCAAGTACACTTCGGGTTTACAAAAGCACAAGACTCCAATTGTGGTACCATCATAAGATTTTACTGCTGTAGGTGTAATGTTACTTGTTGTATTATATATCTGGATGCACAAACAGAAAAGCAACAAAATACCAGCCAGGCAGCACACTAGGCTAAGCAGAGAGATTTCTAACTTACATGTTACCTAAAAGAAATGCAGCAAGTCCAAAAGAACGACGTGTGCTTTACACACCGTGTTTTTGGACTTTGGGCAGCCAACTTCAACTAGGCACAGCCAGGGACGCCTTTAACAATGGTGGCACCCTGTGCGATAATGTTTGTTGGCGCCCTTTAATAGCGGCCCTCAAGTCCCCAGAACCACTGTCTCTCTGATTCATTTAGGTTTATTGCACCACTCATACCGGTGTAAGGTGTCAGAGCACTTTATATAATACACACATTGCTCAGAGACAATCATAGGTGTGTTAAATCAGTGTATTGGAAGTGTTACATCAGACAGGACTACAAGGTGTAGTGTAGGAGTAACATGTCATCAATACTAGTAGGCAATATAGTTTAAGAGTTTTTATTCTGGAAAAGTACAAATTCAGAAGTTAAAATGTAACACGATTGGTAGAGGTTCTCTTTAAAAACAAGAATTGTTTTTTTTTAACCAAATGAACCCTTTTGTAAGATTAGGATAATGAAAGACTGGGAATAAAACATATTGCTCTAACATAATACTTGCAGTTAACACTCAGCTGTTTGATGACAGTTAATAGCTCAATGCTCTACATTAGGATTTTGACTTACAAACCACAAGTAACAAAATGAGCTCCCTTACAGAAGCAGTAACCCAGTGACCTATTTACATTACATGAACTTTGTTATCTGCATAGTACATATTCTTAGCAGCAGGCATTTTAACCCACTGAGTGACCTTTGGATGAGTCAAAACTTCCACTAGACAAACCTCCGGTCTCTTTCCAGGAAGACGATTAATCACTGGAGTTATCTATACATTTTAATTGACGCCTGAAAATTGCTGGAGGCTAGGAACACGCAGGTGCTTTAAAATGTTTAATATACTTGCAAAAAAAGACGCCTTTACCCCAAGTCAGTGACCAGTGTGGTGGCACCGATCTGGGGCCGGCCCTGGGCACAGCTTTCAGCCAAAGGGTTTGTCTGCATGGAGAAACTTCTGCCATTCCCTGTATCCAACCCTACATACGAGGACAACACCCTCATTATATGTATAGTCAGCTGCATGCAGCAAAGACTGGCAGCGGCCTTAGCCTATCTCCATGCACAGATCACAATCTGCCAGCCAACTACTGCTGTGTATAACTTTTAGGAGGTTTGGCTGCAGCAAGCCCAAAAGCCCGATGTGTGCTTTTCACATAGCTGCCAAGGAGTCAAAAGTTTCACAAGAGAACTCTGATCTCTCTGTAGCAGAATCATGAATAATCACTGCGTTATCTTAAACTTACCCACGGATTCACTGAGTGTTGGGTAAATCATTCCTGCTGCTCAGTCTGGTCTCTGTAATTGGAGTCTCGGGGGGTCACTCGCTGCAGACAGGTGGTCTGACAGTGTTGTGATTCACTGGGGGCAAACCTGGACCAGCTGCAGCTGTAGATTGTAGTAAGGGTGAGCGGTCATGGAGTGGCACGATTTCCAAGCTGTGCCCTATACCTTTAGACATATGTACCCGCTCTCAGTCTCACCATGACTTGTACAGTCATCAAGGAACCCTCTCAACCAGGGGAGGGGAGTACTGTTGAGGAGGCCATGGAGGTTGTTTAATTTATTAATTCTGCTGGCTGCAGAAGCAATTCTTTGTTGTGACAGGAATTTGAAATTAAAACATCCCGTTGCTGCTCAGCCTGCACTGACCAGAAGCCCCTCAGGGACACTGTAGGGCTGGAGGACAGGAGTGCCATCCTGTAGGGTGCAGCTCTGCAGCCATGCCAAGTATCACACATCACGCGTTAGACTAATTCATTTCAGTGTGATGGTCCGCATTACCGCACTGGAACACAAAGTCATGCATAATAGCCTTCCTCAGCTGTTAAGCCTGGAGCTCCCATATAATAAATAATGCATGATACAAGATGCAGGGGCAGGGCACAATGCTTGCTGCTCCCATAAGGCTTGGGGGTCACGTGACAGGTGTAGTAAACAAAGAAAGGAAAGTGTGGGCATCTTTGTCACTCATGAAGTGTGCAATCCTGTCACACTAGACTGTGAAGTGTATCTAGAGAGATTTGCGGAAGCATTGTTGTGACAAGGGCCTCCTCCAGCGTGCTGAAATGCACAAAATTACACGCGTCAGTAGTGGGGCGTGAGATTAATCCCTCCATCAAGGCTGGAGTGTGTAAATATGCCGAAAGCTGGGCTCGCCCAGCATGACAGAGTGATGCAGAGGAAGTGCAGCTTCGGAGCAGCATCTGAAAGATTCGCCTCTCAGC
The DNA here is from genome assembly GCF_964261635.1 of Lissotriton helveticus. Classification (NCBI taxonomy): domain Eukaryota; kingdom Metazoa; phylum Chordata; class Amphibia; order Caudata; family Salamandridae; genus Lissotriton; species Lissotriton helveticus. The sequence continues at coordinate 568,118,462 of NC_136057.1, read as the reverse complement.
ACAGTGGCTTGTGCCCAGCACCTCACAATGTAAGGATTTCTTCCTCAACGTGAAGGTGCGGCCTACAGAGCTGACAGGCCTCTTACTGCTCGAGGTGCCATTGCCAACCGAAAGTGTTGACCTCACTGTTTTGTGACTGAAGGCTGTCTTTCGTCCATCGAGGGCCTGACTGGGAAATGGAGCAGGGAGGATACTGCGGACTCCCCAGTGATGGCGTAAACCAAGCAGACACAACATCTCGCTTTTTGGAGGGAAGGGTATGTTTGCTAAGAGGATAGTCCCAATGTAGTCATTGGAAGAACCCTTGTTCCAAGGTGGGTGAGAAGGAGGCACACATGGGACCCCTTCGACAATGTGTCACTCAAAGTCAGTGCCCCCGTTATGAATTCATACTACAAATGAAAGAGTGACCCATGTCCTTCTATTGCACCATGTTGTGGTCATGTATTGGTGACAAGATGTCTCAACGAGTTAAGCATACAATGATGACAACTGCTCATGGTATGTTATGTGCATTTGTATAGTGCTTGAATAACATGAGTATGGTCTCATAGCAATTTTAAAATCTAGGGACCCTCTGTGGTTTTGGGGTACTTGTTGACTGGAGTCAAAGCGGCATGGTTACCTGGTATTTGGTTCTGTTTCATACTGTTTGCAGGAGAGTCATATTGGGTCCGTACCAATAGGGTGAGAATAACATAAGGTGTATTTGTAGTGATGGAGCGAGATTTGGAAATAAATTTGTTTCAACTTGCAAAGTTAAACTTCCATAATGAATAATAATATTAACAAAGTGTGCAGTGAGATTTATTAATCAACCTAGAGTAAAAATTGCAAATCATTACACGTGGGATACTAATATATGTGCTCATATATGTGCTTTTTGTTGCAAATGCACGTTTGTGAAAACAATAATAATTAAATTTTGTCTATCGACTCTGTCAGAATAAAATGCGGCCGTTTTATAATTGCATGTGCCTATTTCTGTGTGCTCATGTTTTGTTTTTCTGTCTTAAATGTGCACAAATCTGTTTGTTGCTTCATCTGCTTCTGCTAGGTAACATAGATTAATGGGTTAATAATTAGCAAAATTGGGTGGGTAACAGAACAAACTTTATTTCTCACATTAATCTATGTTTTGTGTTTATTTATATATTAGTTTTGAGAGTGGGCCTAAAGAAGATGGCTGCCAGCACTGCAGCCTTCGAGATTTGACCAGAGTGAAGTTGTCACCCATGCGCAGAATGTTTTGCTGAGCTGACAAAGTTTATGCAGAAGAAATTCTAGTTGAGTCGAATGTGTTCTTGGTGACATTTCCAAGGACAGGACGGATGCTGTTAGGCCTGCCAAGATTAGGAAGTAAAAGTTTCCCCGTCAAAAGTATCGTTTTGAGGAAGCAAAGAGGATGGTGAGACTAAGAACAATAAGGGCAAAGATGAAGCCTCGGACTTGGTCATGAGCGTGTGACCTCACAGTGGACCGTCGTGGCTTAACCAATGAGATGTTTGGTTTGACAGAAAAAATATACGATGTGGATACTTTAGTTAGTTAGAAAGGTATAAAAACTGTTCCCCTGGGAGGGAGGATGCACTTGCTGCTCATCTTCTCCTGACACCGTGACGTGCTGATGGACTTTCTTGGAGCACGTAAGGATCAATAGGGCTAAATGACTTTACTTTATTCTTTCAGGTGAAGTGAGTTTTAGATAGGGACGTTGGGGCTTAGGTGATGGGAAACTGTTTATTCTTCTTTGAAATATGCTAATTGATTTTGCTTGAAACTGTCAATTCTTTTTGCTAATCCTCAAATAATGATGCTTGAATAAAAAGATTCTAATAAAATGCACTTTCCTTGAATAAATGGTTAATAAAAAAGATTTTTGAGAAGACAAGCTGGACTTGTTATTTCAGAGTCATGTTATCGTCAGCAGATTCATTAGCCTAAGTGGCTTAATTAAATGCAAAGTTTTACATAGCCATTGGTGAAATCATTATACTGCAGTTGTATATAAATGTGTTTATAATTTGTGAATAGGTTCTATTAATTAGGCCACATGATTCAGTTGCTCAAAATATGTCATGTTAGTTTATGGGCCTTGTGAATGATATATGATTAATGGTGAGTATAGTGAAGTTGGGTAGTGTTGCTTATGACATATTTTCTATAGGAGCGCTGGATCAATTCTGTGGTAGCAGAGTTACGGTTGCTATGGTAACTGACATGCTACATGGTAATTACATAGGATCGATGTTTAACGTATGTTGAGTTTGTTCACTTGTTATATGTAGTCGAAAGGTTTTTTCCTGCAGTGTGAAAAATCCTAGTTGTGCCGGCATATGAGTGGTGTGACAAAGTGAAGTTGCACAGTGCATTTGTTCTGTTTCAAAATAGTGGTATTGTTATCACTAGTGTTGGGGTCGTACAACAGGAATTTAGGGATTTTAGGTGTGCTAGGTAGAATGTATAGTGAGGATTGTCTATGAAATCGTAGCTTTCGAGTATAGGGACTTGGAGCCTGTTTTAAAACTCACTGCGAAAAGAGTAGTTGAATTTAATCTGAGCTTGTGTGAAGGGTAAGGTAGCGTCGTCTATTTTACTGACAAATGTGGATTTCTATGGTTGGTTAAAGTCCTACCAAGATTACATGTATGTATGGTTAGGGAGACTTTCCGTTTGGAAGTGCGTAAATGATTATATAATTCCGTTCGAGTCAAACTTTGTATTGCTACTTTATGTGCATACAGAGGGAAACAAGATCACTATTACTTGTCAGAAGGGTAAAGTAGTCATACTTTATCAATGATTGAATATTCTGTGAGAGTAGCGTCAATCAATCAATCACGGCATTTATAAAGCGCGCTACTCACCCGGGGGGTCTCAAGGCGCTGGGGGAGGGGGACCGCTACTGCTCGAACAGCCAGGTCTTGAGCTGCCTTCTGATGGAGAGATGGTCCTGGGTTCGCCGAAGGTGGGTGGGGAGGGTGTTCCAGGTCTTGGCTGCCAGGTAGGAGAAGGATCTTCCTCCGGCGGTGGCTTTGCGGATGCGTGGTATGGTGGCGAGGGCGTGGCTGGTCGATCGTAGCTGGCGGGTGGGCGTGTAGAAGGTCATGCGGGCGTTGAGGTACTTGGGGCCCAGGTCGTGGAGAGCCTTGTGTGCATGGGTAAGGAGTCTGAACGTGATCCTCTTGCTGATGGGGAGCCAGTGCAGGTCTCTCAGGTATCCGGTGATGTGGCTGTGTCGTGGGATGTCCAGGATGAGTCGTGCGGAGGCGTTCTGGATGCGCTGGAGTCTTTTTTGAAGTTTGGCTGTGGTTGCGGCGTAGAGGGTGTTCCCGTAGTCCAGGCGGCTGGTGACGAGTGCCTGGGTGACGGTCTTCCTGGTTTCAGTGGGGATCCATCGGAAGATCTTGCGGAGCATGCGCAGGGTGTTGAAGCATGAAGATGAGACGGCGTTGACTTGTCTGGTCATCGACAGGGAGGAGTCCAGGATGAAGCCCAGGTTGCGTGCGTGGTCTGTTGGCTTGGGAGCGGTGCCCAGGGCCGGGGGCCACCAGGAGTCGTCCCAGGCGGAGGGTGATGATCCCAGGATGAGGACTTCCGTTTTGTCTGAGTTCAGTTTGAGGCGGCTGTTCCTCATCCAGTCGGCGACGTCTTTCATCCCTTCATGTAGGTTGGCTCAGGTGGTGGTGGGGTCGTTGGTTAGGGAGAGGATCAGCTGGGTGTCGTCGGCGTAGGAGATGATGTTGAGGTTGTGTTGGCGTGCGATGGCTGCGAGGGGGCTCATGTAGACGTTGAAGAGGGTTGGGCTGAGGGAAGATCCTTGTGGTACGCCGCAGATGACTTTGGTGGCCTCTGATCTGAACGGGGGGAGGCGGACTCTCTGGGATCTTCCGGCAAGGAACGAGATGATCCACTCCAGTGCTTTCTCTCGGATCCCAATGTTGCTGAGGCGCTTCACTAGGGTGTGGTGGCAGACGGTGTCGAACGCCGCAGAGAGGTCCAGGAGGATGAGGGCCGCTGTTTCCCCGTTGTCGATCAGGGTTCTGATGTCGTCGGTGGCTGCGATTAGGGCGGTCTCGGTGCTGTGGTTGGCCCTGAACCCGGACTGCGAGGGGTCGAGGGATCCGTTCGTCTCGAGGAAGGCGGCAAGCTGTCTGTTGACGGTCTTCTCGATGACTTTGGCCGGAAAGGGAAGGAGCGAGATGGGACGGTAGTTCTTGAGGACGGTGGGGTCCGCCGTTGGTTTCTTCAGGAGGGCGGTCAGCTCGGCGTGCTTCCAGCTTTCCGGGAAGGTGGCGGTGTGGAAGGAGGAGTTGATTATGTTCCGGAGATGGGGTGCGATGATGGCGTCGGCTTTGTTGAAGACGTGGTGTGGGCAGGGGTCGGTTGGTGATCCGGAGTGGATGGAGTTCATCGTGCGGGTGGTGTCTTCGGTGCTGATCGGGGTCCAGTTGCAGAGGGTGGTGGTGGCGGGCGTTGGTTCGGTGATAGGGTGTGTTGTCTGTGCGTTGAAGCTGTTGTGTATGTCGGCGATCTTGCGGTGGAAGAACGCGGCGAGTGAGTTGCAGAGGTCTTGCGAGGGGGTGATGTCGTTGTTTCCGGTGCTGGGGTTGGAGAACTCTTTGACGATGCCAGTGAACCAAGGGGTTTTCTTGCTGGCGGGTCTGCTGGGGGGGTTCTTTAGTGGTGTGATGTTGTTGGCGCAGGCGGTCAGCCACTTGGTGAGGTTGCTGGCTGCTTCGTTGGGGTCCGTTGTGTTGGTGGGGGGGTTCTGGCTGAGGGAGGCGGTGAGCTGCTCGGCGGTGATCTTGCTCCAGCTCCGGCGGGGAACCTGTTACGGGTGGTGGTGGGTCGCAGTTTTTCTGAAGCTGAAGTGGACGCAGCTGTGGTCGGTCCAGTGGAGTCCGGTGGCGTGGCTGAAGGAGATGTGCCTGCTGGATGAGTAGACGGGGTCAAGCGTGTGGCCGGCGTAGTGGGTGGGAGTGTTCACCAGTTGCTTGAGTCCGAGGTTGGCGAGGTTGTCCAGCAGGGCGGTGGTGTTTCTGTCGTTGTTCTCCAGGTGGAAGTTGAGGTCCCCTAGGAGGATGTAGTCGGCGGAGGGCAGGCTGACGAAGTCTGCGATGTCTTCGCTGAATTGTGCGCGTGGTCCCGGGGGTCTGTAGATGAGGGTGCCTAGGAGGGTGGTCTTGGGGTCAGTGTGTATCTGGAAGTGCAGGTGTTCGGCGGTGGTGAAGGTGTCGTCGGAGTTGGTCGAGATGCGGATGGTGTTCTTGTGTACGATGGCAATGCCTCCTCCCGTCTTGTTGATGCGGTCCTTCCGGGTGATCTTGTATCCGTCCGGGATGGCTATGGCGATGTCGGGCGTTGAGGAGGCATTCATCCAGGTTTCGGTGAGGAACGCGACGTCCGGTGCTGTTGCGTCGAGCAGGTCCCAGAGTTGCACGGCGTGCCTGTGGACGGAGAGGGTGTTCAGCAGGATGCACTTCAGGTGGTTACTGCTGGTGCTCGATTTGGCGGGGGTGGAGCAGGTCCGGAAGCAGGTGAATCGGCAGGCTTGGCAGGAGAAGGGTCCGTGGGTGCGTCTTGGGGCGGCAAGGCAGCAGGCAGGGTTCCGGCCGGCATTGAGTGCGTTGAGGGTGGCGGCGTCGTAGGTTCGTTGGTTGGTCTTGCATCGCAGGGGACCAGGGGTCCTGGCGCTGGGCGCGGTCCAGGCGCGGACGGGCGCAGACGGGCTTGCCTTTGGCGCGCCTTCGGCGCACAATCGGCGCGCCCGCTGCGCGTCCGCCCGGTCGCCATTTATGGCAAAGTGGGAGGGAGGGAGGAGCAGCTGGGAGGCGGGAGCGGTGAGGGCACAGAACGAAAAGGGGGCGTGGCCGCTAGCACGGCAGCGGGAAGCAGGGAGCGGGGCGGGCAGGCACAGGGGGGCTGAAAGACAATACAACAGCACTGAGAATAACAAAATGCAAGAAAAACAAAAGGGAAACAAAAAGATTAACAAAATGCAGGAAAACAACAGGGAAACAAAAAGATTCAACAGTACACGCAATTACGGCGGAGGGGCGGGATCGGCGAGGCAGGCTCTACGAGGCTGCGGGCAGCAGCGAGGCGAGGTGCACACACAACAGCTGGTGGCCGTGCGGAGCGGGGGTGTCCTGAGAACAGGTCACACTTACCTGCGCCGCGCGGTCGCCATTTATGGCCAAGTGGGAGGGAGGGAGGAGCAGCTGGGAGGCGGGAGCGGGGAGGGCACAGAACGAAAAGGGGGCGTGGCCGCTAGCACGGCGGCGGGAAGCAGGGAGCGGGGTGGGCAGGCAGAGGGGGGGCTGAAAGACAATACAACAGCACTGAGAATAACAAAATGCAAGAAAAACAAAAGGGAAACAAAAAGATTAACAAAATGCAGGAAAAACAACAGGGAAACAAAACGATTCAACAGTACACGCAAATACGGTGGAGGGGCGGGATCGGCGAGGCAGGCTCTACAAGGCTGCGGGCAGCAGCTAGGCGAGGTGCACACACAACAGCTGGTGGCCGTGCGGCGCGGGGGTGTCCTGAGAACGTCGTCTATTCAACGCAAAAGAATACTTGAATGTCTGTAAAAACTATCACTTTATTTTAGCGAAACAAACAAATGGTTTGTTTTATGTTGTTATTAATTGAAATCTATTGAAAAAGTGTTCTTAAAATGGCGCTGTGAAAAGTTTTTGTGAAGGAGGGGTGAGCGCTTGGAGTGAGAGGCGAGAATCTGCAGCGGCTGGGTACGTCACAGGGTCCGCGCTGTGATTGGCTGTCATACGTCACAGCTAGCGCACTGATTGGCTCACGTGACTCTGACGAGCTGTTAGCTGATTGGCTCTTTCTGAAAACAGCAATTCTATTGGTTGAGCAAGGTGGTGACGTAGCTTAACCTGATTGGCTTGTTGGTGTGTTTCGCGCACGGATTGGTTGGTTTAGCGGAACAACCAGGAAACATTTACGATCATTTTAAATTAAGCGAATTTGATTAAAACATGAGTTATTATTATAAAAAAGAGGAGATAAAGCTTACATGGCTTCAGAAATTTAAAAATGTTATTTCACCTGACAAGAAAATTGAAACACGAGGTGGAAAATTACTTCATAAGTATAAAACACCTGCAGCCTATATGGAAGGTGAATATGGTTATCATACTTGTCTTTGGTTTGATGTTTGGATGCATTATACTAAGGATGATGGTGTTTTGGCCTGGCCGGAGGAAGGCTCATTTAATATGAGAATTTTGAAAAATGTAAGAAAAAAAATTATGGCTCTCGTGCCGAAGCCTAGACCAACACAATTTGAGGCTTTAGTTGAATGGGAGGATGAGATGTTTCAACTTCATCGGGAAGCAAATGGTATGATAAGACCTCCAAAATCAAATTTTAAAAGAGAAACCCATGAGGATAGAATGCGTCGGTGGAGACAGGGAGACATGTGTGATGGTCTCTATCCAGTGAGAGTAATGATTACTGAAATACCAGGTCAAAAGAATACCCAAAAGAGAAATAATATTGAAGAAAATGATTTAGAAGATTCAGTATTGGAAGAAATATATCTTACGAATAAAAAACAGACTCCTTTAAAACCAGCTTGTTCATGGTCTACCCCAATGGTTTCTACAGGAACCACACCGAGTGCACCTCCACTTAATGAGGAATCACCCAGATTTTACCCGAATAATATAGAAACTCCTGAAAGATTAGAATAGGTATTACCAAGGTAGAATAGGTAATACCAAGGTTTATCTGCGATAAAAATGGCCGCAGCACAGCGGTAAATTTTTATCTCTTACCAAGCAATAGTGATAATTATCGCTATTGCTTGGTAATATGCCCCTGAGTCTCCGGAAAAGAGTGTTGAGAAAACAGATTCAGCATCAAAGCTTGATGTTGCAAAACTTAAAGCAGATTTGGAGAAATTAATCATTGGCACAATTGGTCCTGACAGTTTGAAGCATTATCAAGATGATGAATTGTTATTCATTTGCAAAAGTGTTCAGTGGAAAACGAAATATAAATATGATCAATTAGAAGAATTAGCTGCAGAATTAGAGATTGATTTGAGCAAGCAAATAAATTTGGGAAAACATTACAGATTGGATTTCACTGAAAAAGACATTGAGAATTTTAATACTATGGGAAGAATTGTGCATTTAAAAGATTTGATTGTGTACATTAGGAAATTGGGTGACTTGAGCAAATGGAGAGTGAAGTGGACTAAGAAAAGAGAGGAAGAAAAAAGAGAGAGGCTGGCTAATCGATACCCAATTAGAGAAATTGCAGGTGGTGGTTATGTGCATGTTCCCTGGTCTAGACAAGACATTCTGTTGTTCACAAATGATTTTCCTCGGCTGAGAGAAAAGCCTGTAGAATGGTATCGACAGGTGGACAGATTTATAAAAGTGTCGAAAGTTCTGTGGATTGATCTTGATGGATTCTATGACATTGTTGTTCCATCAGATCTTTGGACAGAGTGTAAAATTGCTGTAAGTTGGCCAAAAGTAGGACCAACTCGAGATATAGTGACAGGTGCTCCATCATCAGAAGTCATGGGACTGTATGACAAAGTAATTTATTGGTTGAAAGGAAAAATTGCCCCTAAAGAAGTAGATTGGGTTAAAATCGACAGAACAAATCAGGTGGCGAAAGAATCAGTTCATTCGTTCTATGAAAGACTGCTGTTGGTTTTTAAACAGTACAGTGGCTATGAAAATTTAAGTGAAAAGGACATGAGCCACTTTATATACAGATTTGTCTATGGCCTGAGACCTGAAATTGGTGATATGATCAGGAATGGTATTGTCGGATGGCAAGCACTCTCAGTTGATAACATATTAAGAAAGGCAAAATACTGCAGTGATGAGATAGATGCCAGACAGAAGAAATTAAAGGAGAAGGCAATGTGGGCACAGGTGAAGGTAGCTGAACAGCAGATTGCAAATTTGGAGAATAAAAATGTAAATTTCAATCAGAATCAGGGTCAAGGAAAATTTAAGGGTAATTTTAGCAAACCAAAATTTAATGTTAATATTAAAGAACTGAAGCAAAAATTGCCTTGTTTTAATTGTGGAGAAATTGGACACTGGAGGCGAGAGTGTAAAAATCCACCCAGAAATTTTAAAAATCAATCATTAAATCCACAGATGCAGAATGATGCAAATCTGCAGCAACAGCTACAGCGACAGTTAAACGAGCTGAATCTTCAGCAACAGCTACAGCGACAGTTAGCAAATCAGATTCCACAACCACCCTTACCAAATTGTGTGAATGGTCAGAGATATAATACGGAAACAGGATTCAGCGGAGTTGATCAGGTAATAAGAACACAAAGAGCGAATGTGCCAAATGTTTCTCGACAATTTTTGATGACAGAAAATGGTGGAAGTGACTCTGAGGATTGTTTATGACGGTGCCTGAGAGAGGGGGAAAAGTGTGTGCTTGGAGCCACTCTTGAGGTTGACCAGTCAGGTCCATTTGCAAATGGCAAAGTGAATGATGTAGAAATCACTTTTCTTGTGGACACTGGTGCTACCCGTTCTACTGTTAGATCAGTGGAAATAGAAAACCTCCCTCTCTCTGGTGAATCGATCCAAGTAGTTGGTGTAGCAAATCAGCAGATTAAAACAAGTTTGATGGAGCCTGTAAAAATTGAGATTGGCAAGTTCAAAGATAAACACAGATTTGTAGTTTGTAACAGCAGTCCTGTGAACTTGCTAGGGAGGACATCCTTTGCAAGATGAATTGCAAAATATATTGCTCACCGGAGGGTATTGTGCTTCAAACACTAGAGGAAGATGGGCTTTACAGATTAACAATGTTAATGGTTGAAGCAGAGGAAAGCAAATTATTTCCTGTATTTGACAAATATAATCTTCCAGAAGAATTGAAAAAGACAGTTAAAGCTGAAATTTGGGATTTATCAGGAAGTGAGATGGGCTTGATGAAAAATGTTGATCCAGTTAAAGTTACAGTAAAGCAGGGAATAGATTTTCCAAACATTCCACAATACAAGATGAAAGCAGAAACAATTAAAGGTGTCATTCCTGTAATTGAAAAATTCATAAAGCAAGGCGTTTTAAAAGAAATCGAGAGCAGTCCTTGTAATTCACCGATCATGGGGATTAAAAAGCCAAACGGAACGTACAGAATTGTTCAAGACCTGAGAAAGGTTAACCAGATAGTTGTTCCTTGTTGCCCAGTTGTTCCAAACCCAGCAGTGATCCTTTACCAGATTCCGCATGATGCAGAATGGTATACAGTCATTGATCTTTGCAATGCGTTCTTTACTGTTCCATTGCACCCAGACAGCCAGCAAATTTTTGCGTTCCGGTTCCAAAGTCGCACATTAGCATGGTGTCGTATTCCTCAAGGGTATACAGAGAGTCCATCTATCTTTAATCAGTTGTTAAAAAAATCATTGGGAATCTAAATTTACCTGGAAGGTCAACATTAGTCCAATATATTGATGACTTACTCGTTGCAGCAAAAACACGAGATAACTGTGTTACAGATACAATTACTCTTTTGAATCATCTGGCATATGAGGGACATAAAGTGTCACCTGCAAAATTACAGTTTTGCAAACAAGAGGTAAAGTATCTTGGTCACAGAATTTCAAAAGGAATGAGACAAGTAACAATAGAGAGAATTAAAATGATTCAGGGAATGCAACCTCCAAAAACACAGAGACAGGTCAGAATGTTTCTAGGAATGGTTGGCTATTGTCGTCAATGGATTAGTGGATTTTCAGTAATTGCAAAACCATTACAGAGATTAACAAAATCAGATATAAAAGATCCAATTGTTCTGACAGAAATTGAGATGGAAGCTTTTGAAAAATTAAAAAGAAGCTTATGTGAAGCACCTGCTTTAGGTATGCCAGACCATGAAAAGGATTTTGAGCTGTATTGCAGTGAAAGAGAAGGTTGTGCATTGTCTGTGTTAATTTAGAGACACGGAAAACTGAGAAAACCAATAGCATACTTCTCAGCACCTGTTCGCAGGACACCCCCGCGCCGCACGGCCACCAGCTGTGTGTGTGCCCCCGCCTCGCTGCTACCCGCAGCCTCGTTGTGCCTGCCTCATGATCCCTGCCCCCCTCCGCCGTATTTGCGTGTTTGCGTGTGCCTGAATAATCTTTTTCTTCCTATTTGCTGTTATTTGCCTCTCTACTGTTGTCCCTGTTTTCCCCTTGCACGTTGCTGTATTAGCTTTTGTTTCCTGTTACCCAGACCCCTGTGCCTGCCCGCCCCGCTCCCCGCTTCCCGCCGCCGTCCAAGTGGACACGCCCCCTTTTTGTTTTGTGCCCTCCCCGCTCCCGCCTCCCAGCTGTTCCTCCCTCCCTTCCACTTGGCCATAAATGGCGACCGCGCGACGCAGGTGAGTGTGACCTGTTCGCAGGACACCCCCGCGCAGCACGGCCACCAGCTGTGTGTGTGCCCCCGCCTCGCTGCTGCCCGCAGCCTCGTTGTGCCTGCCTCGTGATCCCTGCCCCCTCCGCCGTATTTGCGTGTTTGCGTGTGCCTGAATAATGTTTTTCTTCCTATTTGCTGTTATTTGCCTCTCTACTGTTGTCCCTGTTTTCCCCTTGCACGTTGCTGTATTAGGTTTTGTTTCCTGTTACCCAGTCCCCCTGTGCCTGCCCGCCCCGCTCCCCGCTTCCCGCCGCCGTCCAAGCAGACATGCCCCCTTTTTCATTTGTGCCCTCCACGCTCCCGCCTCCCAGCTGCTCCTCCCTCCCTCCCACTTTGCCATAAATGGCGACCGCGCGACGCAGGTGAGTGTGACCTGTTCGCAGGACACCCACGCGCCGCACGGCCACCAGGTGTGTGTGTGCCCCCGCCTCGCTGCTGCCCGCAGCCTCGTTGTGCCTGCCTCGTGATCCCTGCCCCCCTCCGCCGTATTTGCGTGTTTGCGTGTGCCTGAATAATCTTTTTCTTCCTATTTGCTGTTATTTGCCTCGCTACTGTTGTCCCTGTTTTCCCCTTGCACGTTGCTGTATTAGGTTTTGTTTCCTGTTACCCAGTCCCCCTGTGCCTGCCTGCTCCGCTCCCCGCTTCCCGCCGCCGTCCAAGCGGACACGTCCCCTTTTTGTTTTGTGCCCTCCCCGCTCCCGCTTCCCAGCTGCTCCTCTCTCCCTCCCACTTCGCCATAAATGGCGACCGCGTGCACGCACAGCGGGCGCGCCGATTGTGCGCCGAAGGCGTGCCAAAGGCAAGCCGGTCTGCGCCCGTCCGCGCCTGGACCGTGCCCAGTGCCAGGACCCCTGGCCCCCACCGACGCAAGACGACCCGACAAACCTACGCCGCCGCCGCCCTCAACGCACTCAATACCGGTCGGAGGCCCACCTGCTGCACGGCCGCCCCGAAACATTTCCATGGACCCTTCACCTGCACAACCTGCAAGTTCACCTGCCTCCAAACAGGCACCACACCCGCCAAGCCAGCAGCGACCTCAAGTGCATCCTGCTCAACACCCGCTCCGTCCACAGACACGCCGTCAAACTCTGGAACCTGCTCGACACAACCTCACCAGACATCGCCTTCCTCACCGAAACATGGATGAACGCCTCCTCAGCCCCCGACATCCCCATCGCCATCCCAGATGGATACAAAATCATCAGAAGGGACCGCGTCAAACAGACCGGAGGAGGAATCGCCGTCGTCCACAAGAACACCATCCGCATCAGGACCGAAGCTGACGACACCTTCACCATCGCCGAACACCTCCACTTCCAGATTCACACCAACCCAAAGACGACTCTCAGAGGCACCCTCATCTACAGACCCCCGGGACCACACGCACAATTCAGCGAAGACATCACGGACTTCATCAGCCCACACGCCCTCCCATCCGCCAACTACATCCTCCTGGGAGACCTCAACTTCCATCTGGAGAACAGCAAGGAGCGCAACACCATCACCCTGCTGAACAACCTCGCCACCCTCGGACTCAAGCAACTGGTCAACACCCCCACCCACTACGCCGGCCACACACTTGATCCCGTCTTCTCATCCAGCAAGCACATCGCCTTCAGCCACTCCACCGAACTTCACCGGACCGACCACAGCTGCGTCCACTTCAGCTTCAGAAGAACCACAACCCACCACCACCCGCAACAGGCTCCTCACAGAAGCTGGAGCAAGATCACCGCCAACCAGCTCACCACCTCCCTCAGCCAAAACCCACCGGCCAGCACACCGGACCCCAACGAAGCGGCCCGCAACTTCACGCAGTGGCTGACCGCCTGCGCCGACAACCTCACACCACTGAAGAACGCTCCCAGCAAACCCAGAAGCAAGAAGGCCCCCTGGTTCACCGACGAACTCAAGGAATCCAAGAAGGCCTGCCGCACCCTCGAGAAAGCCTGGCTCCTCGACCGGACCACTGACAACATGACCGCCCTCAAACTCGCGACCTGCAAGCACCACCAGCTTATCCGCACCACCAAGAAGAAATCACTTAAGGACCGACTGGACAACAACGCCCACGACAGCAAGGAACTCTTCAGCATCGTCAAGGAGTTCTCCAACCCCAGCACCGGCAACATCGACATCACCCCTTCACAAGATCTCTGCGACTCCCTCGCCTCATTCTTCCACCGCTAGATCACCAACATCCACAACAGCTTCGGCGCCCCTTCCACGCACCCAACCGTCGAACTAACGCACCCCACCGCCACCCTCCGCACCTGGACCACGGTGACCACCGAAGACACAGCCCACGCGATGAACACCATCCACTCCGGATCCCCGACTGACCCCTGCCCCCACCACATCTTCAACAAGGCCGACTCTACCATCGCACCCCAACTCCGAGACGTCATCAACACCTCCTTCGACACCGCCACCTTCCCGGAGAGCTGGAAGCACGCCGAGCTCAGCGCCCTACTGAAGAAACCAACAGCGGACCCCACCGACCTCAAAAACTTCCGCCTCATCTCGCTCCTCCCCTTTCCTGCCAAAGTCATGGAGAAGATCGCCAACAGACAACTTGCCGCCTTCCTCAAGACTAATGGATCCCTCGACCCCTCGCAGTCCGGTTTCAGAGCCAACCACAGCACCTAGACCGCCCTCATCGCAACCACCGACGACATCCGAGCCCTGCTCGACAACAGGGAAACAGCAGCACTCATCCTCCTTGACCTCTCCGCAGCGTTCGACACGGTCTGCCACCGCACCCTAGTCCAACGCCTCAGCAAAACCGGCATCCAAAGGAAAGCACTGAAGTGGATCATCTCGTTCCTCGCCGGAAGAACACAGAGAGTCCTCCTTCCCCCCGGTTCGATCCGAGGCCACTGAAGTCATCTGCGGCGTACCGCAAGGATCATCACTCAGCCCCACCCTCTTCAACGTCTACATGAGACCTCTTGCCACCATCGCACGCCAACACAACCTCAATATCATCTACGCTGACGACACCCAGCTGATCCTCTCCCTCACCAGAGACCCCGACACCGCCAGAACCAGCCTCCACGAAGGGATGAACGACGTCGCCGAGTGGATGAAGAACAGCCGCCTGAAACTGAACTCAGACAAGACGGAAGTCCTCATCCTGGGACCATCACCCTCCGCCTGGGACGACTCCTGGTGGCCCCCAGCCCTGGGCACCGCACCCAAGCCTACAGACCACGCACACAACCTGGGCTTCATCCTGGACTCCTCCCTATCGATGACCAGACAAGTCAACGCCGTCTCCTCTTCATGCTTTCACACCCTCCGCATGCTCCGCAAGATCTTCCGATGGATCCCGACCGAAACCAGGAAGACAGTCACCCAGGCCCTCGTCACCAGCCGACTGGACTATGGAAACACCCTCTATGCTGGAACCACAGCCAAGCTACAGAAAAGACTCCAACACATCCAGAACGCCTCCGCCCGACTCATCCTGGACATCCCCTGACGCAACCACATCTCCGGCCACCTGAGGGTCCTGCACTGGCTCCCCGTCAGCAAGAGGATCACGTTCCGGCTCCTCACCCACGCACACAAGTCTCTCCACGACCTGGGCCCCAAGTACCTCAACGACCGCCTGACCTTCCACACACCCACCCGCCAGCTACGGTCTGCCAGCCTCGCCCTCGCCATCGTACCACGCATCCTACCTGGCGGCCAAGACATGGAACTCCCTCCCCATCCACCTTCGGCTGACCCAGGACCACCTCTCCTTCAGGAAGCAACCGAAGACCTGGCTGTTCGAGCAGTAGCGGACCCCAAGCACCTTCCGGGTGAGTAACGCGATATACCAGTGTCATGATTGATTGATTGATTGATTCAGCAGTGCTTGATCCAGTTGCGAAAGCATTACCAGGTTGCTTGAAAGCAGTAGCTGCAACAAGTGTGAGCCTTGAGCAAAGTGAGGGAATTGTAATGGGATTTCCTTTAAAAGTCTATGTGCCCCATTCAGTTGAAATTCTTCTTACTATAAGCAAGACGCAGCACCTAACAAGTAACAGACTTACTAAGTACGAAAAAGGGATCAGATAACGTTTCGATAGCAATATGTGTGAATTTAAATCCTTCCACATTATTGCCTGATGGTGGTGTAACAGAAATCAGAAATGAGAATGACATTGACCATGAGTGCTTGGATGTTTTGGAATATTGCACCAAGCCAAGGCAGGACATTAAAGATGTTCCTTTGCCTGAATCAGATTTTGTTTACTTCGTTGATGGTTCTTGTCTAAGAACAGAGGAGGGCTTTTTGAGGGCAGCATATTCTGTCTGTACAGTTGCTGATGTTGTTGAAGCATCATGTCTTGAAGGAATTAGTTCAGCTCAAGTAGCAGAATTGATTGCTTTGATTCGTGCATGTGAGAGAGCAATACATTTAAAAATCACCATAATAACTGACAGCCAATACGGATACGGAGTTGTGCATGATTATGGACAGCTCTGGTCTCAAAGAGGTTATTTGACCTCTGCAGGTTCATCCATCAGAAATGCAAAATTAATTAAAAGATTGAATGATGGCATTCAATTACCAGAAAAGATTGCTGTTGTGAAATGTGCAGCACACAAAAAGGGAGAAGATTTATTACAAAAGGAAATGGCTATGCGGATGAAGTTCCTAGGTATTGCGCTAAAAACAATTTTGCAATTAATCGGGAGAAAAATGATGAACATGTTCTGAATTCACTAATGTTAACATCAGTAGTTGAAACATGGCAGGGATTAAAAGATTTACAAGATGAAGCTGATGATGAGGAGAAAAACACATGGTTGAGAGCAGAATGTAGACAGCGAGATGAGGGTGGAATTTGGATTTACAAAGATGGCAGAGTAGTTTTACCAAATAGCATGATTGCTGACATGGCCAGGATGTATCATGGTCTGGGACATATAGGAAGAGATTCTATGGTTAGGCTTTTTAGAGAAACCTGGTTCAATACAAAATTCAGAACTATTGCAGAATCTCTTTGTCAAAGGTGTCTGACTTGCCAGCAAATGAATCCAATCAGAAAAACAGTTGTGGGAATGGGAACCATAGGACGGGAGGGTGGTCCATTCACCAGATTGCAAATGGATTTTATTGAAATGCCACCACATAACAAATTACGTTATGTCCTTGTAATAGTCTGTTTGTTTTCAAGATGGGTTGAAGCGTTTCCTACTCGCCATAATGATGCAATTACTGTTGCAAAATTACTTCTAAGAGAAATTATACCTAGGTACGGGTTCCCGGTGACTCTGAAAAGTGATTGTGGAAGACATTTTGAAAACAGATTGTTACAATTGATTTCTGAAGCTTTACACATAGAGCAGAAATTACATTGTGCATTCAGACCAGAAGCATCAGGTGTTGTTGAGCAAATAAACGGAACAATTAAGAACAGACTTGCAAAAATGTGTCTAGCTACAGGTATAAAGTGGACAGATGCACTTCCACTTGTTTTGATGTCTCTGAGAAGTACACCTGATAAAAAGACAGGTTTAAGCCCACACGATATTCTTATGGGCAGAGTCATGAGACAGGCATTTATACCAGTAGGAAAATTGATGACTATTAATGATAGCGTCATTTTGGAGTACTGCAGGAACTTATCTGACGTCGTGACTTCTGTGTCCAATCAGGTGTGAACTAAAGTGCAAACAAGAGAAAAAGAGCAAGCACATGATCTGTTACCAGGTGACTGGGTGAGGACAAAAATTCATCGAAGAAGAAACTGTCTGGTACCCAGGTGGCAGAAAGCAAGGCAAGTTATTCTGGTTACAACAAATGCAGTGAAGTGCAAGGGTCTGAAGAGGTGGATCCATGCAAGCCATACAATTCGTGTGCCTACACCTGAAAACTCTGATGAAGAAAGTGACACCACAGCTGATTCAGATTCTGAAGAAGAACCTGAGAGACATCCAGATCCTGAAGATCGACAGGCAGGTCGACATCTGGAAAATTCAACTGTGAATGAAAAATTGAGTGAAAAAGATTTGGAAATCGTGATTGTAGACTCTGAAAATGATGAAGATCTGCTTGAAAAAGAAGCAGAAGAGGAGTCTAATCAAGTTGTGATTCAAAACCAGGAGAGTATTGAAAAGCAGAAAAGAAGCTCTGAAAGCAGGAACAGAAAATCTGAAACTGGGAAGTTGAAGGTGATTGAAGAAGAAGAAGAAGAATTACCGAGTACCAGTTATAAAGATTGAGTTCCTAACGGAGTGAAATGGCCGAGTAAAGAAGTACCTGAGTCAAGAATCCAAATTTCTGATAGCGAAACTGAAGACAGTGATGGAGAATCTCAGATAAGAAACTTCAGAAAAAGAGCTTGGAGAACAGAGTGTAATGTGACTGAGCCAAAGAGAAAATTACCAAGAAAAGGTGATAACTGGCCAAGTGAAAATGAAGGTCTGAAATTCAGATTGATAAAGAAATCAAAGGAGCAAGTCAATGAGATTTCAAGTCAAAAAGATCCTGAAAAGAAAAGTGAGGCAGGAAAGAAAATAGAAGTCATTAGTAGTAGGGCAAAGAGAGTTGTAAAGCCGAATCAAAAATATAAATCCCCTGAGTGGACTTATATCATTATTCCACCTGTAGTAGAAGTCAATAGCAGTAGTCAGGAAGAGATTGAAGACAATAGTGACAATGATTGAAATATTTTTCTGTTAAAATTTAGGGTTCTTGTTTTTAGCGTAAGGCGTAAGAAATTGTGTTAGGTGACACAAGGTCGAAGAAACTTTGCTAGTTGGAAAACAAATTGTGACGCAAGGTCCAAGAAAAGTTGTTAGAAGGTGGGTTTTGTTTTACATAAATACATAAATAAATACAAATTAAAAAATTAAAAAGGGGGGGTATTAAAAATTGTTGACATTTTTTTAATTTTTAGTTTTTGTATTCTTTGCCTTATGTTTTTGTTAATAACAGTTCAAGGTGTTCTATTCTCAAGAGATGTTGTAAGATGTCCTCAATTTGTGTGATTCCAATAATTTTGCTTTGGTTAGTTTTAGCTGTCATTTTCCCTTTTGGATTTGACAAGGAAAAGTTTAAGGTCAATATGACAAGCAAAGCTTCAGTTAATCAAGACAAACATAGTGCAACAAGCAAAATTAACAGAATTATTGATCACAGACCAGAGATTCACCAATATAGATCTGTTGGTGATTTTTCTAGCAATACTTTTTCAAGGCTTTTGGCTGAGTATGTAAAGGTTATGGAAGTAAAAGACTGTTACATCTGTGTGAAGTTGCCTGCTTCTGTTTCAGAGGAGGGAGTGACATACAATATGCTTCCTCTTACTTATGGCATAACCTGTAGTGTAATAGCTAGCTTATTTTATCAGACTGGTCGTTTAGAGTATTATTACTCTAATTATGATGACATTTTTGCAAATCTGAAAATTGAGAAAAGCTTGAACAAGCACAAACAAGCCAAACAGATGAGGGAATTCTTTATTGTGACAAATGAACTCTCCTATGAGTATGCTTTTAGAAATAATTTGACATGCAAATTGAGAACTGAGGAAAAGTATTTCCTGAATCTAGTTGAGGAGAGAAGAGCAATTTATAAAAGAAATGAGATGGTCAAGCAGACCAAATCCAAATTCTGGCAGTTGGAGGATGAAAAGCTTAATGGTAAATCATTTGAAAATGTTGCAATACACATAGATAAACCAATTAGTGGAAACATTTTTATTAGGAGAGATAATACGTTATTTGACAATTATTTTGTTGGAGCAAGCCATTGTGAGGACACTTATCAAATCATGGGGGGTTGGGGATTCAAGGGTGGCAAAGACCCAATTTTTCCTGGAATTTATTTTGTTTGTGGAGACAAAGCCTACTATAACCTCCCTGATCACTGGTATTGGACGTGTTTTGTTGGTCTTGTTTTTCCAAAGATATTTCATGTTGACAGAAATGCAGACGGTTCATTTGAAATCAGCAATCATGTAAATAGGTTCAAAAGAGAAAGTTTCTCAGAAATTTTGGGAGACATCTTTGAAGCAGTAATACCTTTTGTGGGTATAACCCTGAATGCAGGTAGAATCATAAAATTGTCTACCATTGTTGACAGATTGTCAACTGACACAGCTAGTGGTTTCCAATTAGTGGATACTGAGGTTATTGCTATACGGTCCATGGTGATGCAGAATCGTCTTGCCCTTGACATTCTGCTAGCAAAAGAGGGAGGAGTTTGTGGCATTTTACATGTCCAACACTGCTGCACCTATATTCCAGATGAGAGTAGGAATATTGAGATGTATATCAAAAATATCACAGAGTTGCAATCAGAAATTGTACCCTTGGAAGAAGATGATTTCTCAGAACGTTTATCCAAAAGATTTGCAGCAATCAAAACCTGGTTTCAGGAGATTGGTGGTTCAATTCTTGGCAAGATACTGACACCTTTGTTAGTTATAGTTTTTGTGATACTATTGTTGAAGATCAGTTGCATGTTACACAAGAGAAAGAGATACTTGAAGGAAAAGAAGATAATTTACAAGATCAGGAAAGAACAGGAAAGAAAGATAGAACTGGAAGAGTTTCGTAGAACTCAATATGAGAGTTGCAGACAAACAGCAGAGACAAGTCTTTAGAAATACTAACACAGCGGAATCAAATCATGTTCATCTATAAGATAAACTTTTGCCACTTTTTTGGGTGTGGTTTGGTGATTTTGAAATCACCAGATGAGGGAGTTGATGGAGCGAGATTTGAAAATAAATTTGTTTCAACTCGCAAAGTAAAACTTCCATAATGAATAATAATATTAACAAAGTGTGCAGTGAGATTTATTAATCAACCTAGAGTAAAAATTGAAAATCATTACACGCGGGATACTAATATATGTGCTCATATATGTGCTTTTTGTTGCAAATGCACGTTTGTGAAAAAAATAATAAATAATTTTGTCTATCGACTCTGTCAGAATTAAATGCGGCCGTTTTATAAATGCATGTGCTTATTTCTGTGTGCCCATGTTTTGTTTTTCTGTCTTAAATGTGCACAAATCTGTTCGTTGCTTCATCTGCATCTGCTAGGTAACATAGATTAATGGGTTAATAATTAGCAAAGGTGGGTGGGTAACAGAACAAACTTTATTTCTCACATTAATCGATTTTTTGTGGCTGTTTATATATTAGTTTTGAGAGTGGGCCTAAAGAAGATGGCTGCCAGCACTGCAGCCTTCGAGATTTGACCAGAGTGAAGTTGTCACCCATGCGCAGAATGTTTTGCTGAGCTGACAATTGTTTATGCAGAAGAAATTCTAGTCGAGTCGAATGTGTTCTTGGTGACATTTCCAAGGACAGGACGGATGCTGTTAGGCCTGCCAAGATTAGGAAGTAAAAGTTTCCCCGTCAAAAGTATCGTTTTGAGGAAGCAAAGAGGATGGTGAGACTAAGAACAATAAGGGTTAGATGAATCCTCGGACTTGGTCATGAGCGTGTGACCTAACAGTGGCCTGTCGTGGCTTAACCAATGAGATGTTTGGTTTGACAGAAAAAATATACGATGTGGATACTTTAGTTAGTTAGAAAGGTATAAAAACTGTTCCCCTGGGAGGGAGGGTGCGCTTGCTGCTCATCTTCTCCTGACACCGTGACGTGCTGATGGACTTTCTTGGAGCACGTAAGGATCAATAGGGCTAAATTACTTTACTTTATTCTTTCAGGTGAAGTGAATTTTAGATAGGGACGTTAGGGCTTAGGTGATGGGAAACTGTTTATTCTTCTTTGAAATATGCTAATTGATTTTGCTTGAAACTGTCAATTCTTTTTGCTAATCCTCAACTAATGATGCGTGAATAAAAAGATTCTAATAAAATGCACTTTCCTTGAATAAATGGTTAATAAACAAGATTTTTGAGAAGACAAGCTGGACTTGTTATTTCAGAGTCATGTTATCATCAGCAGATCCATTAGCCTAAGTGGCTTAATTAAATGCAAAGTTTTACATAGCCATTGGTGAAATCATTATACTGCAGTTGTATATAAGTGTGTTTATAATTTGTGAATAGGTTCTATTAATTAGGCCACATGATTCAGTTGCTCAAAATATGTCATGTTAGTTTATGGGCCTTGTGAATGATATATGATTAATGGTGAGTATAGTGAAGTTGGGTAGTGTTGCTTATGACATATTTTCTATAGGGGCGCTGGATCAGTAGCGTACACCCTTGAGGCTCTTGGCGCTGAAATAACAGATGTTTTCTTGTTACCTAACTCAATAGTACTCATTTTATCAACCTCGAGAGGATAAAAGGCTCCTTGGACCTGCAAGGATAAGAATTTAAGGGACCCTTATGTCAAGCATAGATTCCTGGAGTGAATGCATTAGTCCACTGATTGATTGAGTCTCACGCTATTTAACCTATATGTGGGACCACTGGCAGAATTAGTGGGAAAAAAACAAGTCACTATCGTATCTTACGCTGATGATACTCAGTTAATTGTGACACTATTTGGAAACAATAAACTGAAAGCACCTAATTTCATCAGGTGCCTAGAAGAGGTAGCAGAATGGATGTCCCTTCATTGCCTGAAATTGAACAGTAATAAAACAGAGGTAATGATAGTGGGCAATGCAGAGAACATATGGTCCTCTGCATGGTGGCCAGAAACTTTGGGACAAGTCTCTACGCCTAAATCGAAAGTAAAAAATTTGGGAGTCTTGTTTGATCCTAAATTGTCCTTTGAGGCTCAAATTTGGAAATTAGTCGGAAAATGTTTTGCAATCCTAAAAACTCTGAGGAGAATTTTGGAACTTTTACCACCTAATGCAAGGAAAACTATAGTGCATGCCTTGGTAACATCACAATTGGACTATGGTAATGTACTGTATTCGGGAGCTCCTAAAAGGGGGCTAGTCAAATTACAGGTGGTGCAAAATGCAGCTGCACTGCTTATATTGAATCTCCCTGGAAGAGCTTCCACAAGGAAAGCTCTCAAAGAGTTGCACTGACTGCCGGTGGAAGAAAGGGTCCTCTTTAAGTCTATGTGCTATTGCCATAAAATACTTGCAAAAAAAGGACCCGTTGTAGGTGAGTAGGGTCTGCTTCCTATGATTACCCCACTTTCTGCTGTGAATCTCTGGTTTTTCGACTTTAGTGTGGCTGTAGGCCCAGCAGTTTACTCTCTAAATTGATACCATGTACTTTAGGTACATACCAGATTGGTTACTGGGTCACCCTTGTGAACCCCTGTATAGTGTACCTTAGGTGCCCAGGGCATAGTAGCACCTTAGGCCTACCAGGGGCTGCAGCATGTATTGTGCCACCCCTGGTTTGCCTTCAAAACTGACACCACAGGTCTCTTCACATAGCCTGGGTAAGGTGGTGTAATTACCCCTTACTTAGATATAGTATACCTATATCTATATTCACTGAAAAAACCATAGGTTATAGACCATATATAGTTAGGAATTAGCATTTACAAAACCTTATTTTACTCACACAAAACCATTAAAATTCCATATATAGTTAGTTGCACTAACTATATATCGCGCACCCGCAATCCACTGCTGATGATGTCACATATTACATCATTCATGACATGGTCAGTGACATCACTGATGACATCACTGATGACATCATCTAGTGTCTGTGTGTTTTTGTAAAGTTTAAATACGTTTTACATATTGAAGAATGACTGGATGGATGGAAGACTGAGTGTGTGTGTGGCTGGCTGGGAGGTGTGTGACGCTGTGCATATCAATGTGTACTTGTATCAGTGATTGTATAAGAGAGTAAGTATGTGTTAGTATATGTGTGAAAAGTATGGTGTTCTGTGTTTAACTATAGATGAGGAAATCGAAGTGTGATTGATTCTTCACAGGACTGACTAGGTGTATGAGTGCATATCATAGTGTTCTAATAATAACTGACTGTATGTATGAGTAATTGTATGGGTGAATGAGTGAATGTGTGTGTAGACGTACGAATCAGTGAGTGCGTATGTAGTAACTGGTATTGGTGTGTCATGATGTCATCAGTGATGTCATTTGAGATGTCATCAGTGATGTCATTTCAGATGTCATTAGTGATCTCATCAGTGATGTCACTGAAGTATGGTGTTCTGTGTTTAACTGTATAGATGAAGAAATGGAAGTGTGATTGATTCTTTACAGGACTGACTTGGTGTGTTAGTAACTCCATGGATGAGTGGCAGTGTGTGACTGTCTGCATAGGTGTATGAGTGCATATGATAGTGTTGTAATAATGAATGACTGTATGTATGAGTGATTGTATGGGTGAATGAGTGAATGTGTGTGTAGACGTAGGAATCAGTGAGTGCGTATGTAGTAACTGGTATTGGTGTGTCATGATGTCATCAGTGATGTCATTTGAGATGTCATCAGTGATGTCATCAGTGATGTCATTTGAGATGTCATCAGTGATGTCATCAGTGATGTCACTGACCATGTCATGAATGATGTAATATGTGACATCATCAGCAGTGGATTGCGGGTGCGCAATATATAGTTAGTGCAACTAACTATATATGGAATTTCAATGGTTTTGTGTGAGTGAAATAAGGTTTTGTAAATGCTAATTCCTAACTATATATGGTCTATAACCTATGGTTTTTTCAGTGAATTTTCAAGGTTTTGTAAATGCTAATTCCTAACTATATATGGTCTATAACCTATGGTTTTTTAACAGCTAATATCTGTAGCTGTAAAATGTATTCTTCTTTAAATCCAAAAATATATTTTATATGTTTATTAATAACTTTTTTTTTTAATATATTTTTTTCTTCGTTCCCGCTTCGCGAATCGGGAAGCTTCCCGTTAGCTGACCTTGATGCCGCGAAATAGACCGCGAGCCGGTAAACGTTTCTTTACCGCAACTGCCGCGTTAGAAAACAACATCGTGACGCCTCCCGTCCGCATGACGTTTCCCGTTGTCGCGTGATACGTCATATGACGTGCTACGTTAGCGAACTCGTACGCTTACCGAGTCGCAAAGCACAGGTTTCTGGAAGCAAACCGGGAGGCCCTGCAAAGCGCGTAACGTAAACACAGCAGGTCATGTGACTTGGTAATAACACTTTTCATTGGTTCATTTCACTTTCGGTTTCCTAATAATGTAAGACTAGGTCATATGATCTAAAATGAACACTTTTCATTGGTTGAGAACTATTTTTTTTCCCAAATGGTGAAAATCCCTCCTTCTTTCCTCACTCTGACTTTCATCATTGTGAGAGAAAGACCCTTTGTTACCAGTGAGCAATGGCTTCTTTACTAGCTTCAGCTGGTGCTTCCCCACCACCTCCACCACATCCAAGGAAGAGTGGACCACCTGCTAAAGTTATAATTCAGCAAGAAGAGGAAGAAGAGGAACAGGACGACCTAGATAATCTCCCTATTATGGCCAGAAGATCTGTTGTACCGGAAGTAACGGGACCAGAGGGCAGGGAGATGGTGCCAAATATACAAACGAGATTTCGTGAAGTAAAACAAGTCTGCGTACATTGCAGTGGATTCATTTGCTACGGAGAAAGTAGCATCACTCTGATCAACAGAGCTATTGACAATCATGCTCATGTTTGTCCGAAACTCCCCAAACAATAAATTCTTTTTTTTTGTTTTCTTGCTCCTGTTGAGCCCTTTACAATGAATCGTTTTCGTTGCCCCCTCCGAAAAAAAAACAAAAAAAATATAAAACTGTTCAGAAAAATTCAAAAAAAGTAAAAAAATGTTCAGAAAAATAATAAAAAAAATATAAAACAACAAAAACAATTTAAAAAAAAGTTCTTTTCAGAACTACCTCCCCATTATTAAAAAATTGGTACAATATTTGCAACTGTGCCAACCTCTATTTCTCTTAGTTCGCTTCCCAGTTCGCTCCCCGGTACGCGAACGCGTAATCCACTGCTGATGATGTCACATATTACATCATTCATGACATGCTCAGTGACATCATCAGCAGAGGATTGCGGGTAACAGTATCCCTAGTTTATTCCCTATAGCTGTGTTTCTTTTAACATAACTGTCTGTTTCCTTCCCTTATACTTACTGTTCTTTTTAAAAAAAAATTTTTAGATCAGTCAGAAACAGTGAAAGTAATGAAATATAAAAGACTACGTAGAATATGAGCACTGTATGCAACAACTTTGACACTTACAGAAGCCTCACCTTCTCCATGCCTCCTACACAGTTCTACATGTACATCATAAATGCAAACAGAACAGAATTAATTATACATGTTAAATGGTTTATTTTTGCTGTTCTAAGAATGTATCAAATTTCACTAAAACAGTGACTTGAAGGTATTCATCATATAACAGCGGGGAAAAAAAAACACAATCAAAATGATTGTGTTTAAAAAACCCATACAACATTACAAATCAGAATTCAGAACTCCTTAAAGTTAACTTACTTTCCATGACGGCCAAGGATGTCCTATGAACAGCTTACACTCTGTTGTGCTGTTATTACTTTCAACCCGCCACTCTCTGAAAGAAAACCTCCATCGTTTTCAAAAACATGTTACATACAATAAATGACTTCTTGCTCTCTACCACAAGTTTCCACAAGGCCAAATCTTGTCAGAGCCATGTATAACTCTTGGATTTCTTGTTAGCCAATCCCGTCTTTTCGCATTTCCGCAACTTTCAGAATTAAAATGTTGAAGATCATTTACACAATCCTGGACTAGTAATATCTTCCCCTTCTTGCTCAATCATGTTCTACATTTCCTATCACACTGATACTGCTTACTATGAAGCAGACTTACACTACCTTTATGACTAGTACAATTATTTAATTCTCTACATCACTTTTAATCACAAAGCAATGTAAAACAGTAGACAGCATTGCAGACTTACATTCCCTCTACTCCATGTTTTGATTGGCTGCTTCAATTAGCTTATAAAAGGAAACAGTTTTTCTGAACTCATTCAAAGTGCACGTATTTCTCCATAACGTCCAGTGTTATGGTAAGAAGTTATGTCTCTGTACTACACTTATCCTCAAGGCCAAATCGTGTAGGAGCCATGAGAACTTCTTGAAATTCCTCAGAGCACATCCCGAGATTCTTTCCCTAAAATTTTGGTTTTAAAAACACCAGGTAAGAGTTTTTAAGGTCATACGGCAATTTTTTTGTGAAAATTAAAACAGAATCATTGCAGAATGACCAGCCATTTCTACACTTTAAATAAGCTGTATAATGTCCTGATGTTATTGAAGGACCATCATGATATATAATTGCTACAGTTACAAAAGTCCTTCCTGATATTGACAACTGTGAAGCCACAAAATTTTTAATTAAAGTTGTCAATTTTGTTCCATCAGGCCTACATCGTTGGAACATTAAAATGACATACTGGCCATATGTTCGTATAAATAATGTGGACATCATTTCAGATTTACATTGGCTACACTCCATGTTGTGATCAGCTGCTTTTACTAGCTTATTAAAAGAGACTGATTTACTGTCTGGCAAAGTTAAATATATAAATCTTTCTGAGTCTACACTAGTAGTACTTGATACCCTACAGTTCTCGCAGTCATGCTGCCATTGATAAGAAAGCCCAAACAGGTGATCTACATCTACACCTTCATCATGCAATACATCAAGCATATACATTAAAAACTCCTGACAATCTTGCTGACTATTTTGAGAGAATTGTGTTTGGCCTGAACATCTGTCTAACAGATTTCGAATTTCAGACACACTTTCTATGTTTGTTCTATCAGTGCTACATTTCTCTAACACAGAATTTAACAAACTGCAAAATCTTTGATCAGAATTGACCACAATCTCTTCTTTTACATTTTCTAGAGAAAACAAAACATTAACCACTACATTAGCATAGCAGTTGACACCAGAACTGTTTTCAAATTGAAAACCAACAACATCTTCAACAGAATCCTTTTTGTTTCTGCTTATAATTTCAGGTTCATCGACTTTTCGTCTTTTTGCTACAACCTCCCCAGTATTGGTCACATTTCTTCGTTTCCGGCCTACCACACGTTTCTCAAACAAAGGATACTGAGGCAAATGTGGCGCATACTCTCTTCTCAACCTATTGTATTCCTTAACACAATCTAGATCCGCACAAATGTTTGTGACATCACACTCAATCAAGTACAATCCCGATAAAGTCCTAACTCGTGACAATGCCACATATGCCATACCCTCCTTGAACACAGAACTGCCAATATTCACCAATGCACAGTCTACACTTAAACCTTGCGATTTATGGATTGTCACCGCATATGCCAAGCAAACAGGAAACTGCTTACGACGAACATATAAGTCTTTTACAAGCAAAAATCTAGCAGAACAACGAGCAATTAGCTGTACTTCCTCAATGCCATCAAATTTAATTTTTAAAAATTCAATTCCATCTCTATTTCTGTATTTCACAAAATCAACAACATTACCCATTGATCCATTTACCAGACCTCTTTCAACATGTAAATTCCTTCTTAAAATTATACGGCAGTTCAAGCACACATTCAGAGTCTTTTCAAAACCCGCAGTTTTAGATATACTCTTCTCTAATGAATCCAATTTTGTTTTCAGATTCTCAGACAAAATAATTGTTGATCCCATATGCTCTACTCTGTCAATAGCTTCCAGTTTCACAATCTCTTGCTTTTCTAAATGCAACATTTTGTTGTTGAATTTGGCACATTCTGCAAGAGTTGGCATCAAACATATTCCAGATTTTTTCTCAGTAAGTTTCTGAAAAATATTCTCAGGCACAACATCTTCGTCTGGATATAAATTTGTCAGTAATCGTGCATGTAAAGCTTCTTTCCCATGCTCGGTCACTTTTCCAATTCTAACATCTTGTAGAATAGTCTTGTAAACTTCATCCTTTGCCTGACGCATATTTTCATGCAGTTCAGCATAATTGAAGTTTAACCATATATTGACGTTGCCAATGCTCCCTAAGCACTTCCTGGTATCTTCATGCGTGAGCATTTTGAACACAGGTTGCCCTTTCACTGGTGTCAGCTGCAGAAGATCTCCGAAAACAATGATGTGTTTGCCACCAAATAACACATCATACTCTGTTTTGAGAACTTCTTGCATTCTCAAATGCACAAAGGCAAGCATGACATTGGAAACCATGCTTACTTCATCAATGATAAGAAGTTTCATTTTCCTCAAGACTCTTGAAACTTCAAAACAAGCATCTCCAGATAGCTTGTGATATTCTAATTTGTTGTCATGCTCCACTGGCAGCATCAGTAAATGATGTAAAGTAATCCCTTTAATGTTATGTGCTGCCAGTCCAGTTGGAGCGGTGACAACACAAGACAGCGATGACTCTGTCCTTTCCTGCAAATAACACGAAATTGCTTTAATAAGGAAACTTTTTCCAGTTCCCGCTTCTCCACTCACGTACAGTCGGACAGGCTTCAACGACGTACATGAGCACTCTTTCTTGTCATGACGTAATCCATGATCAATTTGCATGGTAAGTTCGTCATATATTTTCCTCTGCTCAACGTTGAGTTGTCTTTCCAACTCTTCTAAGTTAACCGCATCCTCCTGAGCATGTGCCATGGCTCTTTCCACTTCATTCATAGCAGTGGCAGCTTCATTTTCGAAAAGAGGTCCTCCTAGTGGATCCTGACTCAATGAAGCAGAACTCTGACTGTCCTGAGAACTGTCTCTGGCAATCTCGGCTGCAATCGTTGCTTCCTGCTCAATTTCCACATTCAACATTTCTACATATTTAGGAAAAGCAGGACATTCTATGGTCTCCTTGGCAGCATTGAATGAGTCTTCATAACAAAGGAAATCTCCAAGCAGTTCCTCTTCTGCACGCCAAGGCTTAAAAAGTTGCAAAAGTGCTAAATAGAAAAACTCCTTTTTTTCAGGAGATTCGCCACTCAATTTACGATGGTTTATCAAGTGGCATTTTCTTTGCTTGACCAGACATC
The DNA here is from genome assembly GCF_964261635.1 of Lissotriton helveticus. Lineage (NCBI taxonomy): Eukaryota > Metazoa > Chordata > Amphibia > Caudata > Salamandridae > Lissotriton > Lissotriton helveticus. Next base: position 568,089,111 of record NC_136057.1, on the reverse strand, counting down.
CCTCACTTCCTATTACAGCATACACTCCTTTCTCAGTATCTTCTTTGATGTTCCTCTTGAATATGTAATGTTGCAGAACCTCATACAGACAAACATTCTCGAGATGACTGCTTCGATTTGGATAATATGTATCCAACATGTTGCTCTTCAAAATGTCGGTACTGTTTGGCTCCTTTTCCGCCAAATACTCAATTTCCCGCACAGGTTTCAGAACTCGATTACGCGTTGCAGCAAGACCAACACTCGCCCAAACGATACTCCTGGACTTGGCATAGAGACTTGCTGAAGACAACCGGTCAGAACATTCGTAAGCTCCGATTTCTCGATGCGACAACATCTTCAGACTGAAACTGTACAACTTCTTGCTGAGGCTCTTTTCATGGGAAATGTCCTCCCACATATCCTTCAATTCTGTCTTCTCTTTTTTGGTGATGTAAGATGTCACATACCGAGCCACAGCCATACAGTTATCAGCCACAAACTGTATATCCATGTTAGCATTCCACATGGACAAAATCACCGGGTTGTAGTCGTTGATGTACTTAGACTCTTCGTTCCTCTTCAAATTGTATGTGTTTTTAGGTGATTTCTTCATCACATTATGTCGCAGCGAAGACATCAAACTGTTCACTCTTCCTTTAGAAATCACCGGTCGTGGAAAGCCGAAACGACATTTGGTGTAGAACTTGTCTTTGTTCCGGAATTTACGACGACAGTACTTTCCACATCGATGGCTTTGGAAGCGTAGAACTTTTTCTCTTAGGCTTTTTTTCTCCTTTGCGTTTGGAACAGCACACGTAGAATACTGTTCTATGAAACTCATCACTGAGTCTTCTGCATCCGTTCCAAATTTAGGTGCATCCTTGATCCAGAGCAACATATGTATATGAGGAGCACCTCTTGCTTGGTACTCCTTTCTCCAGAAGAAATCCAACACCTCTCCAAGAGGTGGATTCTTCTTATTCATGATGAAAGACATCATACCTTCAAATCTATGATTGAAGTACCTACATACATTGACTGGATCCAAAGAGCACAGTTCTCCGGGTGTCTTGAATTCGATGTTTTCTACGTTAGCATTTGCCTCTCGTAGAAATTCAAGTAAGTCTTCCCAGCCATACTCAGCACAGCTCAAAGTGAGGAACCATGTGGGAGTTCCTAAGTTCCTCAGCATACATTTTAAATCACCATGACGACTGTACCAGTACTCATTAGTACCACGCTGACACGCCATGAGATTAATCAGGTGAGAATCCAAAATACTGTCTTGGACATTGACTTTATCCATAAAGTCACTTGCCGAGATGTTTTGCATGTGTATACCACTTTTCAAGATGTGGTTCACTGCATATGACAGTCCAGACAGATCGCTTTCAAACAGGAGATGAAACAAATAAGGAATGCATTGTCGAAACCTAGGATCTCCTGCATACAATCGCAAAGTCCGGTATTCAGAAGCAGGAATTTGATGAGGTCGCTCATCATATCTTCCTCCCTGACCTGTTGGAAAAAGCTGTGGGAAACACCGAGCTTCCAAACTTTCCTCCCAAACACTAATGGGACTCCCTTTCGCTTGTTTCATTTGAAACAACTCAATAGCATTCCCCATGACTTCCTTGGAATGCAAAGGATGAACACTATAATGTTCATATATTTCTTCACTAGTACAGGGTTCTACTTTCTCAATTTGACCAGCACACAAATCGCTATCCTCTTCCTCACCTACTTCCTCTTCTGCAACATATACATTTTTATAGTATTTATTATATTTTTTCAAATACAATGTTGCCCTTTTGACTTTCCTAACATCTACTAAATCTTGCCATATTTTCTTATTCTTTGTCGGAACCCCATTAACTAAGATAACAAGAGGTTCCTCTTCCACTTTTTCTACTCCAATTGTGTTAATGTTTTTCTTCAAATCTAGAGGCAAATAAACAACTCTTCCCTTTAATCCTCTCTGTAAATGTGATGGAGGCAATTTCCCTGTCTTTGGCTCCATTCTTACAATAGCCTGAAAGGGATGGATACTTTGAATCAAAATAGATTCATAAGTATTTAAATCCTTCAATTCAGAAGGAATCTCAACCAATTCCAGATTATTATGAACTGCTCTAGCAGGCATCTGGTTTTGATTTAATTTGTTACAACAATAAGTACACACACGTTGATCCAATCCCAAATCAAAACAATTTTCTACCATCAAGTATGTTGTAAAATCCTTCCATTCACTATTATTTTCCCTTTCACTTTTTCCATATAAATCCACTAACGTAGTCTGATTCTTATAATAAGTGCGTCGACAACACACACAAGTGAAATTTGGCCTCTCACTTGATTTCACCTCAAACGTCGCAATTTCCCTCTGGAAATTATCTGTACTGGAAACCTGTACACTATCTTCCACATTACTCTCTTCTTCTTGGTCAATTTCAACATTCTCCTCTTTACTTCCAAAGTAACAAAACTCAATTTCTTCACATATATTCTTCACATCTATTTCAGAACCATGCAAAAGAGCAGCGCATAATTGTTTAAGCATAATTGCTGGACTCTTAGCATAATACAACATTCTAACTAATTTCCTCACTTTATTATGATGCACTGCTAGCATCCTGAAATGATGAAAAACACTCTGGCATACTCTCCTGGAAAGACAAGCCAGTGAATGACCATGCAAACCTATCACTTCTCTCACTCTGCAAGGATCTAATTCTTGCAACAACTTCATTTTCTGCTTCAAACTTTTCTTACTAAATGACCGTATAAAATCACAAAGCAAATTGATGGAATCCTGTTGTACACTGCAAATACTACTACACTTCCAGGTGTACACAGGACCCTTAGGACGTCTCCCTAAAACCTCATTACCTAACACCTCTTCTATCTCTGTTCTCACAAGTTTTTCTTTTTCAACTGGACAACCATCTTTCACTTCATAAGCTCGACCACTGGTGTCAACTGCATGCACCAAATCATTATCCTGGAAATAACTCTCCTCATTAAAAAATGCCTCAGAGCTTGAACTATGCATCCATTCTCCAGAAAAAACTTCACAAAAATTACTACGATTAACTATTCTCTTCCATCTACTATTTCTTTTGAAATCATAAATTACCTTGTTTAGCTTCCTAATTCTATTGATTGTCAAAATAAATAACTTACGTTTAATTTAAAATGCCTGATCAATAACTTTCTCAACTATTTTTTTTCTCTTATAAAAAACCACTTTCTGCTGACCTTTCTTAATATTTTTTAACAAATTCCCAATTATCCTGTTGCAGAACATTTGTTTACGAATATCCCTAAACTGTTGTTTCCTTCTACTTTCATGCATAGAGTTATCTCTTACTCTAGCAGTAACATTTCTCATTGGCCTTTCCTTACCATTTGAATTCTTTCTCCTTTTCTGGACTGAAACATTTTCTGTAGTAATATTTTTTTTACTACACATATTTCTTATGACTGTTTTTCGACTCTTACCCGGTGCTTTCTTGGTGACTTGACAAATCTTTTTGTTAGAGGACTGCTGCATTATTCCATGGTCCTGCTGTCTTTGACGTTTTGCAGCCTTTCTTACTCTTTCTTTGCTAGGCATCCTAAAATCTTGAAATAATCTGCAGTTGAATCTGTGGTAAAATATAATAAAAAATGTTATTAACCACTATTACCCAACAGTAAATTAATAACAGTCATCAAAAACTTAACACACTACTTAAGTATATAATATACTGAAGCCTATCTCCAATTTTTCACTGAACAGGACTCATCTCTTCTTAACCTTGGATAAACCTCACCTACTCTGTGTCCCCTGCACATAATTAAATGTAAAGGGGCAGATTTATATTAACTAGCACATCCCCAGGGATGCACCAGTTAACGTGCACCGCTGCTCTGCCACCCACGGTGTGCCGCATTTACAATCAGATAGGACAAAGCTACATCAAAACCCTGCGCCTGCTTGAAGCAGGCATAGATCTTGACGCAGGTAGGCTGAAAGCTAAAGCAACAACTAAGTGTCGTGTGCAGAAGTTACAAAAAAGGAAAAATGGCGTTTAAACCAGTAATGAGACCATGCTAACGTAACACAGAGTAAAAATATCCAGGATCTACATCAGTTTGGGGTTCACGAACCTGGCAGGTACAAGGCACTGAGGCTTTCCACCGTGCATGTCTCATCCCAAATCATATGTTGTTTGTGAATGAAACAATTTCCCAGACCAAATGCTTTGGATTGGCTACTTCTAAAAAATTAAACACCCCTACTATCCCGGAGTTAGAGGAATATGATGGTTGGAGTAATTTTACTCGTTGTCCATTAAAGATTTACAGGCCCTACTCCGTAATTCTTCCTTTAACATTTCCAGTATAAATCCAAAAGGTTGACTGCTTTGGCAACGTGCCTTATCCACGGTTTAATAACGCTGCCTTTTGCTTTATATAAGTTTTCAAATTGTATGAAATATATACCAATAGGTCGTTATTAACCTTTAGGTAGTGGTTTTCTTCATGAAGTCTGGTCGCTTCCATACACATACAGATTTTCAAAGATGATCAAGAACTTTATCTGAATGGAGAGGAATGCACTGAGACGCCAGATCATTCACTAATGTGTAGGCACATACAGTTACACGGTTCATGCAACAAACACCGACCAAATATGGCTTGCGTGTTGCAAGGCACACCAGTTCCTGCTATCATCCCCACGTTCAAGTTCTTGGAAAATGGTAGTTATTTGATGCTCAATAATGAAGATTGTTCTGGGTTAATTAAAAGTATTCATTTTATCGTAACAGTAAATGAACGGGTTATTTGCTGCAGAAATGTTCTATTTCCTCCCACACATGAACATAGGGAGTTTTCAATCTGGCCACAAATACCAACCTTGGGAGCACATTTCAACGGCATGGCAAGAATAAGAGCTATTTTGTCTCAGAGAGAGGTGGCCTTGAGTTCGGCCCGTGAAACTTTCGTGCTTCACACAGCGAACACCCGTACAGAGGTGCAGACCCTTTTAAATACAGATTCGCCTTTCCATTTCAGCAAGATGGTTCGGACTATCTCTAAAGCGTCCTCCACAAAGGGCCTGGCGCACTTTTTTAAAGTTGTTACCAGTGGTCTCGTGACTTCATTTGAGAAAATCTTTGGAGTCATCCCTGCTTTCTTACATTCTATTTTTTCCACTCTGCTTCGTGGATTCCCATTTTTACTTGCATTACCAGCGGACGCTCTTGTGCTTTTTTACATTTTTAAATATGGATGTCCCTCCTGTGCAAGCTCCCGCCCTGCAGCTGCTGACACTGTTCCGCAATCGCATGCTAGAATATTATGGCACAATGCCGTTGGCGATATTAAGCACGGCATATGGATTATCTTTTCTATGCTGATGTGATTCCTTCAAATCTAAGACACTAAAGTATCGGCACGCCCTAAACCAACACAAAGAGACCTTCTTAGCAAATAATATATTATGTGTATTAGGGAGGGTGAGATATAAGCAGCCGCGGGCCGTGGAGGGAGTTACGGTGGGGCAGGGATGCGGGGAGGGGGAGGGGCAGGGTGGAGCCCTCTCCACCCTGCCCCTCCCCCTCCCCGCCTCCCTGCCCCACCGTAACTCCCTCCACGGCCCGCGGCTGCTTATAAGTGTTGCTAACTCTTATTCATTTACAGCATGTTAACATACTGTCACCATTCGCTTTTTATGTACTATTGACTATGCTGGTAATTTTGCTACTGATAATATGTGTACTTGTATAATCTAAGATACTACGCCTGAGAAGACGGCATTAGTAAATAAACATTTCAAATACACATGTGTTCTTCTTAACTCCATGTTCTCGTTTCTAAGAAATAAATAACGACCGACTGTCTGTTCATGAGTTCCACGTATCCTGAGGTACTATAAGTTCATATTCTGGATTGTCTAAACATTGAGAGTTTGTTATATCCAATGTGACACTGTACCTAGCTTGCTAAGGGGTTTTGATTACTAAGGTGAGTTTTGGGACACCCTAATTCGCCGAGGTTCCAATCCTCTGTCCACAGTTCTGTGTCAGAACAGAAACCCTGCGACAGGGGCACCCCTCAACCTTACTGGAGCTTCATCACACTTGCGATACAACTCCAGCAATGCGCCAACTTTACGGCACAAATACGTCACGCATCTGTGCTGTTTTTGCCCCATGATGCGCCGCATTGTAAATGCAGCACACCATAGGTGACGGAACAGCGGCACAGAATGACTAACACATCCCTGGTGATGCGCCAGTCATCATAAATCTATCCCTATGCTTCTTATCTTGTTACAGATAAACCGCCATATGTATCATCAAAGTTTTTTGCATTTCCTAAATAGCGAACTTTAAGGAATAAATAGCGATTCTTTACCATTCCTAGTTTGCGATGACCTATTTGCTAATTACAAATTACCCATTCATTTCCATGCAGCAGGAGGCCCATAGGAATGAAGGTGCAATTTGCGATTAGCAATTACCTCATCGCAAATTACGAATTTTTCCGACGGTGCAGGGGTGTCTCAAGAACACCCTGCTGCACCCCTGAAAAAGAAATTTGGGGTCATATGGCGCACATAAATTTTGAAAACATTCCTTTACCTCAAAAACGATTTTCAACTCATAATTTGAAAACACTGCACATGGGGAAATGACTTAAAATGTCCTTAAGACACATAAAAGCATTTTTTGATTGCCTTTGCAGCATGTTTCAGTCACCTTTAACATGCCTATGTAACGGAAACATTCAAAATCTAAATTTGCCATGCACAGGTGGGAGCATATTTACAAGCAATTTGCTCCACAGACAAACTTCTTACATTGAAATGGGAAAAATAACATCAGAGACTCTCAATTACCTTATAAAGAAGCAGACACCATTATGTCCTTCTCATCAATATTAAAACCATTGCTTTTTCTCAAAAACGATTTACATGTCATAATTTGAAAACACTCCACAGCTCCTATGCACATAAAAGCCCTGTCAGTACTAATACTTCACATTTTCTCCAATTACAATTTCTCAAAGAAACAAAATCTATTTGTGAAACACTTGAGACAAAGCAACATTTGAAAAACACAACTTTCTTCATAATTTTCTCCTTAAAGCACACTATTTTCTATCTAAATTAAAGAAATCTTTTCTCACCTTAGCAAATACTTTGAGTTTCAAAACAGTCTCAGAAACACACCAATTTGTCTTCAGCAGAGCAAAAGGTATGCACTCCAGAGTCTGCAGCTATCAAAAGCACAGAAATGCTGTAATTCCTCACACATATCTCTCATGTCACCCAATCAAAACTCTTCCCTCACTTTTTTTCAAAGCAAAACCCTTCCCCCCTCTGCCCCCTCTCTGCTTTTTCTGCATAGCAACCACCTCTTGCAAGACCTCTCACACAACAATGTTGCAATTAAACTCTGAACTCTCAGTGCACCTGCATATCCAGAGCCTTCTTTCATTTAATGATTTTTTCTTCGCCACTCAAAATACATCTTTCAACGAACTCATCCATGCACACTAACTTTCTGTTTTCAGCAATCAAAATCCACCAATCACTCTTACTGCTTCATTAACACAGAAACTCCTCAGTTTTTTTCATTTTACACTCTCATTTTTTCACCTGCCATTTCATTGCCACACTTCATCTGACTGCAGCAGAACCTTCTCTCACCATGTTTTCTGTCTGGATTGTTGGACATAGTTACATCTATTGGGCTCAAAGGTACGCTGAAAACAGGAATTTACCTAACCTCAATTTACAAGATGTGGAAATTAAGTGGTTTGGCCACAGAGGATTAAAATGTCACCAATTGATACCATTGGTGAAAACCTTTATGCATTTGCCAAAACCTGACCTGTTAATTGTGCACTGTGGAGGTAATGATTTGGGCACTTTGACTGGGGTAGGTCTGGAAATGCTTTTAAAGGACACCTTTGAGCAATTGATGGCACTTTTTCCTCAGACTGCCTTGGTATATTCAAATATATGCCAAAGACAGAAATGGAGGTGGTCGAACCAATTTTGTCCACAAATTGAGAAATCGAGGAAGCATGTAAACAAATCTGTTTCAGCTTACATGAGAGACCATGGAATGGGCTCCCTGTACAACAATAACTTGCGTTACTACATGCAAGATATCTACAGAGGAGATGGAGTTCACTTCTCAGATGAGGGCAACAGAGTTTTCACTCTGAATTTAAGACTGTGCATTGGTACCTACTTATAAGTACCTAAATGTACCATAAACCCAAAAGCTCTTCTCAGAGCTACCCTACATCTGATCACTCACAATTATTATTTTACTCTAACTTTTTTCACTAATTTTCAAGAAAGTACGCTCCCCAGAACGCTTCCCGGTTCGCGAACCGGGCGCACTCCACGCAAAAAAACTAAAAAAACGGTATATTTTTTTTTTGCCCTGCGAGACCCTTTCAAAGCCTCCACATCAAACCTAGGGGGTCAGGGACGATCTACTATGCCCCCTTATGGTCATTTGCCCCTTCGCTTTGGCCTCCTCTTGTCTCTCGATCCTACCGAGAGACAAGATGGCGGCCGCTACGGACTGTTTGGAATGTTTACAGACGCCGAAAAACCAATCAGCTTCGCAAACCTCCGTAACGCGAAAAGTACGCGAAGCGGAGCGCTGTTACAGATATATATCTTTTTTTGAACGTTAATTTCTCAAAATCCACTGGAGCACATATATTGAGACCAAGCAAAGGCACATCGGGCTACCAGTCCCTACAATTTTGCCAAGTTTCGTGCAAATCCATTCAGCCGTTCGATTATTATTTTTTTTTTTTTTTTTGCCCCGCGGGGCCCTTTTAAAACCTCCACATCAAACGTAGGGGGTCAGCGAGGATCTACTATTCCCCCTTATGGTCATTTGCCCCTTCGCTTTGGCCTCCTCTTGTCTCTCGATCCTACCGAGAGACAAGATGGCGGCCGCTACGGACTGTTTGGAATGTTGACAGACGCCGGAGAACCAATCAGCTTCGCTTCACAAAGCTCCGTTGCGCGAAAAGTACGCGTCCTGGGACGCTGCCCGGTCCGCTGTTACAGATATATATCTTTTTTTAAACGTTAATTTCTCAAAATCCACTGGAGCACATATATTGAGACCTACAAAAGGCACATCAGGCTACCAGTCCCTACAATTTTGACAAGTTTCGTGCAAATCCATTCAGCCGTTCGGGCTAAAAGTGAGGCCAACCGCCCTATGGAAATTAACATGGGAAAAACGCGTTTTGGGACCCCCCTTTTTTCTCGGCCCCCCCTTGACGAACCCCCCCAAAATTTTCAGGGGCTGCTCAGAAACAAAATGTGCCATTGTCCTGAAAATTTCAGCCAATTCCGTCCACAAACGCCAAAGTTATTAGACATAGAATTTTCAAAAATCCCATAGAGAAAAAATCCTAACTATATATACCTACTGGCGACCGCCAGTAGGTAATATACATATAGACACATATACACCTATACGTCACTCCTATGGCAGGCCTTAACAATCCTGGAGGCAGAGTGCTTGGTTTTATGTGACAGGGTGCTCTAGCATGAGATGAGCCCCTCTGCAGCTTTCGGACCCATCTCCTTATAGCTGTTCTATGATATAGCCATACCATATACTCTTAAGTGCATTATTATCCTCGCGGTTAATGCTAACTTTGGTTTGGCTTTATCAAAACATGTTGTGTAATGTGTCAAACGGTAACTAGACATAATATCGAATTTTAAATATCGATGTGACATAATATCGATTTTTAAATATTGATGGTCAAATATATCGAAATTCCAAATATCGACATCAAAAATATCGAAATTAGTATGTGTGTTTAAATATCGTAAGTAAAAATATTTAAGACAAAATATCGTTGTGTTAAAATATAGATAATGTGTTAAAATATCGATAATGTGTAGTTTTTAGTAATATGTGTTGTTTTTTGTTAAAAATTATAATTTTATTTCAAATTTTGTAATAGTTATGTGTATATATAATTATATTTTTTATGTTATTTTAAAAAATCATATATAATGTTAGGGGTGGGATGTTGGGTTTATAGGGGATAAGGGTGGGGAGTGTTTTAAAAATGTAAATACTTAAAAATGTAAATTTTTAAAAAACATGTAAAAACCAATAATATTGTAAAAATGTTATATAATTAAATGTACAAATTTAGTAAATATTTTAGGAGCGTGATGTTGGGTTTTTAGGGGATAAGGGTGGGGAGTCTTTTAAAAAATGATATTTCATTTTTAAAAATTTTAAAAAATGAAAATCATTTTTTAAAAATATAGTAATTTGAATACATTTTGTAATTTTTAAAATGTTATTATATTAAATTTTAAATTAAAAAAATTACAAAAATATTTTTTCAAAATTTTAAATTTAAATCAAATTTGAAAATAATTTACACAAATTGAACAAACATGTAAATAATTTTTTATTTTTTTATTTCATGAAGAATTTTTAAAATTAAAAAATATTTAAAATATTATTTGTAAAATGTATTTAATATTTTTTTTAAATTATGATGGAGTTGTCTTGTTCATAGAGGATAAGGAGTGAGTTAGTTTGTACAAAATCTATAATGAATAACATTTTGAACAATTTAAAAAAATTAAAATGTAAATTTAAAATGTAATAATTAAAAATATTAAATAGGATACAGTAGTAGTGTATAAAGTGTTTAAGGGTTGTTTTTATTTTAGGGAAAAACATATATTATAGGCACCTACCCCAAATTAATGTAGACTTGAGTGGGAATAGCAATTTATATGTAATTAGTGTCCAGCACCTCCCACAAATTGATGTAGACTGGAGTGGGAATAGTAAATTATATTTAATTGGGGGCCGATTCCGATCCGGGAAAAAGTGCTCCGAATTGCGGTTCGGAGCGTTTTTCCCCATACGAGTCGTACCCGTAGGCGTCCCCGTATGAATCAGCAAGTACGATCACAATCTAAAGCGTCACTCCGTACGGCTCGTAAAAAACGCCGTACGAATCGAAAGTCCATACGAATTGCAGTCGGCTGACGCTCGACGCAACGTCCGAACGTAAAAAGAGCGCGTCTCCCGAACCAGGAAGTACGATCCGTGTAGAACACACTCCGTACGGCTCTTTTTCTACGAGAGCTCAAAGCTACCGTAAAACCACACTCCGGCACGAACCGCACTCCGGTACGCGACAAGCAGGACATGAACGCCATCGTCCGTCTCATCCCTATCCTGTACGGCCACCACCTCGTACTTAGAAACCGACGACGGCGCAGAAGGTGAGTACAACGAAGTCCAACATACCTGTACGTGTTGCCACACGTGCACATCTCCATTGCACGACTGTAATGTCTGGGTACGTTGGTCCACACACTCCCGCACTTCACCAGTGTAATACTGAGACGTGCCGCACCTACGTCATCGAAGTACGTCACCGCACTTCACCAGTGTAATACGTGCGGCATGTACGCCATCCAGCTGGGGTACGGTACGACAACGACCTCGAGGTACGGTACGTCACCGCACAACACCAGTGCAATACGGAGACCTACCGCACCTACGTCATCGAAGTACGTCACCGCACTTCACCAGTGTAATACGTGCAGCATGTACGCCATCCAGCTGGGGTACGGTACGTCAACGACCTCGGGGAACGGTACGTCACCGCACAACACCAGTGCAATACGGAGACGTACAGCACCTACGTCATCGAAGTACGTCACCGCACTTCACCAGTGTAATACGTGCAGCATGTACACCATCCAGCTGGGGTACGGTACGTCAACGACCTCGGGGTACGGTAAGTCACCGCACAACACTAGTGCAATACAGAGACGTACCGCACCTACGTCATCGAAGTTCGTCACCGCACTTCACCAGTGTAATACGTGCAGCATGTACACCATCCAGCTGGGGTACGATACGTCAACGACCTCGGGGTACGGTACGTCACCGCACAACACCAGTGCAATACGGAGACGTGCCGCACCTACGTCATCGAAGTACGTCACTGCACTTTACCAGTGTAATACGTGCAGCATGTACGCCATCCAGCTGGGGTACGGTACGTCAACGACCTCGGGGTACGGTACGTCACCGCACAACACCAGTGCAATAGACGTGTGGGACATACGTCTGCTATGTCATTGTAAGTGTAAGTATCAGAGTGAGTGTGTATACAACACCCCCACCACTGCCCACCAGTGCCCACCAGTGCCCAGCATTGCCCAGCATCAGAGTGTGTGTGTGGCTGAGACCCCACCACTGCCCACCAGTGCCCACCACTGCCCACCAGTGCCCACCAGTGCCCAGCAGTGCCCAGCATCAGAGTGTGTGTGTGGACAACACCCCCACCAGTGCCCACCAGTGCCCAGCATCAGAGTGTGTGTGGACAAAACCCCCACCACTGCCCACCACTGCCCATCTGTGCCCAGCATCACAGTGTGTGTGTGGCTGAGACCCCCACCAGTGCCCACCAGTGCCCACCAGTACCCAGCATCAGAGTGTGTGTGTGGACAACACCCCCACCAGTGCCCACCAGTGCCCAGCATCAGAGTGTGTGTGTGGACAACACCCCCACCAGTGCCCACCAGTGTCCACCAGTGCCCAGCATCAGAGTGTGTGTGTGGCTGAGACCCCCACCACTGCCCACCAGTGCCCACCAGTGCCCATCATCAGAGTGTGTGTGTGGCTGAGACCCCCACCACTGCCCACCAGCGCCCAGCATCAGAGTGTGTGTGTGGACAACACCCCCACCAGTACCCACCAGTGTCCACCAGTGCCCACCATCAGAGTGTGTGTGTGGCTGAGACCCCACCACTGCCCACCAGTGCCCAGCATCAGAGTGTGTGTGTGGACAACACCCCCACCAGTGCCCACCAGTGCCCAGCATCAGAGTGTGTGTGTGGCTGAGACCCCCACCACTGCCCACCAGTACCCACCAGTGCCCAGCATCAGAGTGTGTGTGTGGACAACACCCCCACCAGTGCCCACCAGTGCCCACCAGTGCCCAGCATCAGAGTGTGTGGACAAAACCCCCACCACTGCCCACCACTGCCCATCTGTGCCCAGCATCACAGTGTGTGTGTGGCTGAGACCCCCACCAGTGCCCACCAGTGCCCACCAGTACCCAGCATCAGAGTGTGTGTGTGGACAACACCCCCACCAGTGCCCACCAGTGCCCAGCATCAGAGTGTGTGTGTGGACAACACCCCCACCAGTGCCCACCAGTGTCCACCAGTGCCCAGCATCAGAGTGTGTGTGTGGCTGAGACCCCCACCACTGCCCACCAGTGCCCACCAGTGCCCATCATCAGAGTGTGTGTGTGGCTGAGACCCCCACCACTGCCCACTAGCGCCCAGCATCAGAGTGTGTGTGTGGACAACACCCCCACCAGTACCCACCAGCGTCCACCAGTGCCCACCATCAGAGTGTGTGTGTGGCTGAGACCCCACCACTGCCCACCAGTGCCCAGCATCAGAGTGTGTGTGTGGACAACACCCCCACCAGTGCCCACCAGTGCCCAGCATCAGAGTGTGTGTGTGGCTGAGACCCCCACCACTGCCCACCAGTACCCACCAGTGCCCAGCATCAGAGTGTGTGTGTGGACAACACCCCCACCAGTGCCCACCAGTGCCCACCAGTGCCCAGCATCAGAGTGTGTGTGTGGCTGAGACCCCCACCACTGCCCACCAGTGCCCACCATCAGAGTGTGTGTGTGGACAACACCCCCACTCACCGGAGCTTGGAACTGGTGCGGTACTCTGCTTTGCTGTTACTGGAACTCCTCCTCATTCATTTTGACCTGTGCTGCTTGAAGGGAGCTGACGCTCAACTAACATCGCTTCGTGGTGCTGCCTCCCCTTGACTCGCTGGTGTGAGCGTGAGCTGCACTCCGCACGCTCTGCCTGTCGCTCCCAGCTAGAGTCTAAAGGGTAGAGGCCCGGGTGTGCACTGAGAGCGCACCTAGCCTGGGGGACTGCGAGGACCAGGATTCCTAGCAGGGATCAGCTGGTTCCTCTTCCCCCAGGCGAACCGCCCACGGACACGCCCCCAACGAGCTGAATATAGCTTCGTGACACCCGCTTCGCGGGCGCCACTCACCGGAGCTTGGAACTGGTGCGGTACTCTGCTTTGCTGTTACTGGAACTCCTCCTCATTCATTTTGACCTGTGCTGCTTGAAGGGAGCTGATGCTCAACTAACATCGCTTCGTGGTGCTGCCTCCCCTTGACTCGCTGGTGTGAGCGTGAGCTGCACTCCGCACGCTCTGCCTGTCGCTCCCAGCTAGAGTCTAAAGGGTAGAGGCCAGGGTGTGCACTGAGAGCGCACCTAGCCTGGGGGACTGCGAGGACCAGGATTCCTAGCAGGGATCAGCTGGTTCCTCTTCCCCCAGGCGAACCGCCCACGGACACGCCCCCAACGAGCTGAATATAGCTTCGTGACACCCGCTTCGCGGGCGCCACTCACCGGAGCTTGGAACTGGTGCGGTACTCTGCTTTGCTGTTACTGGAACTCCTCCTCATTCATTTTGACCTGTGCTGCTTGAAGGGAGCTGACGCTCAACTAACATCGCTTCGTGGTGCTGCCTCCCCTTGACTCGCTGGTGTGAGCGTGAGCTGCACTCCGCACGCTCTGCCTGTCGCTCCCAGCTAGAGTCTAAAGGGTAGAGGCCAGGGTGTGCACTGAGAGCGCACCTAGCCTGGGGGACTGCGAGGACCAGGATTCCTAGCAGGGATCAGCTGGTTCCTCTTCCCCCAGGCGAACCGCCCACGGACACGCCCCCAACGAGCTGAATATAGCTTCGTGACACCCGCTTCGCGGGCGCCACTCACCGGAGCTTGGAACTGGTGCGGTACTCTGCTTTGCTGGTACTGGAACTCCTCCTCATTAATTTTGACCTGTGCTGCTTGAAGGGAGCTGACGCTCAACTAACATCGCTTCGTGGTGCTGCCTCCCCTTGACTCGCTGGTGTGAGCGTGAGCTGCACTCCGCACGCTCTGCCTGTCGCTCCCAGCTAGAGTCTAAAGGGTAGAGGCCAGGGTGTGCACTGAGAGCGCACCTAGCCTGGGGGACTGCGAGGACCAGGATTCCTAGCAGGGATCAGCTGGTTCCTCTTCCCCCAGGCGAACCGCCCACGGACACGCCCCCAACGAAACGTACGAATACCATCTTGCTTACCGCTACGCGGGACGCGCGCGGGAACAAGCGCGGGGATAAGCCCGGGCAAAGGGCGGGCCGTCTGAGGCCGTCCGAGGACGAACTAGGACGGGACGGGCCACCTTACTAACCATCTGCTCCTGGTAAGCCAAATCCTCATCTTACTTGTTCCCCCACTAGTGCTAAATACTCACTCTAAAACAACGAGCGACTTGAAGTAATTAAATACTAACAGAAATCGTGGTAGCAAAAGAAATGGGTATAAAAAAATTACGATCTAGGACTATCTTTATGAAACGTATGGGTACGGAGGACGCTGTTCGCAAATCAACAGACAAATCAATAAAACAAGGTCGCATTACACGGACCCCGGCCATTACTGAATATTTCTCTTCTTTGACATCTAAAGACGAAATTGATAAAAAATTACTTTTGGAAGAAGAAATACCAAACTCACTACTGGTTACAGGGTCAGAAGTATGTGTGCTATCTAAACTTGGGCCAGATCCAAAAGTGAGCTTAAGTGACATTGTTTTTGACAAATTGCAAAAGTCCTTCAATAATTCGAAAAATTTACAAATCCAGGGTCATGAGGAAAATCAGCTAACATCTTCAACACCAAAAAAATGCCCAGGAAATACCTGTCATCTGGAAGAACTTTGTGCAAATAACTCTAAGATAACACAAAACCAATATGAGACAAAAATAACTAATAGTTCCCCTTTGCAAAAAAATCTAACGAATCCTCAAACACTTGAATCATCGGTAGACCCTTTTCTTATAAAAACCAATTACACAGCTAACATAGTTACACCTATGTCAAAAGCCTTGTTTTCCCTACATGACATACTTGAGTCGGTTCTT
Organism: Lissotriton helveticus; assembly: GCF_964261635.1. Classification (NCBI taxonomy): domain Eukaryota; kingdom Metazoa; phylum Chordata; class Amphibia; order Caudata; family Salamandridae; genus Lissotriton; species Lissotriton helveticus. Next base: position 568,073,081 of record NC_136057.1, on the reverse strand, counting down.
TCCTTTCTAGGGAATATACTAGAAAACTCAGACCAAACGCTGGATGTACAAATCGGAATCCTTAAGCATTTGGTTGAGGAAAAAAAGAAACGGAAAGAACCCCCTGAACTGGGGGAAAACCCAATGAAGTTCAATGATAATGATCAAAGGAATTACACAAGTCACAAAAACTGTGTAAAAGACCTAGAAAAATATGATCGTGGTACACAAACATCAGTAATCCCAAAACAAAAAAAGGAGAAGCTAATACGACAAAACGAAACACCGATATTCTCCCTGAAAAGACTTTTCAAAGAAAAACCTATTAAAGACAAACATTATCCAATTTTCGCAAAGGTAAAGACATCGGATACACCGAAGGATGAAGACTTGGATGAAAATAGCCAAAAAGTTACTTCTAATAAAATATCTGAAAACGAAAAAGGAGAACAAACAAATAAATCTATAAATATTGACCGAGTAGAAGGAAAAAGAAAGAGGAAGAAACCAATAAGACGCATACATAGGAAAAATAATCGCAAGCTGAAATTCCAAAAGTTTATAACTGCTAAAAATAATCAAGAAGCACTAGAAATTGAACCATCTAAGCCTGGGGCTATGGTTAATATGGAAACTAGTTCAAAAAAAGAGAAGAGAAATTGAAACCATTAGATCCGGCTGCAAAGGATTTTGTCTCGCATAATGTCCCTGAAGCATTACAACTCCAAAGCACGATCGAAAGTGCGAACAAAGGAGAAAACCAACATGGAGCAGGAACATCATACTCCAGAACACTTCAACTTGAAGAACTCTTTCCAACGGACTTAGCACCATTAAACAGAAGAAGAATTATCAATCTCCTTCACCATATCAAACCCTTGAAATCCATGAATAGCAATGAGATCGACCTAGTAATTTTTCCACAAAAAGATAACAACAAAATAGCTACAGTAACCTTCTGGTCAAACGTTATACCTGGAATTATAATCAGTGAAAAGGAAACACTACACAAACATGGATACGACGTCTATCTAAGAAGGGATCTCAAAGACAACAGATTTCCCCCTAGATATGACGATCAAATATGGAAAATTTCTAACTCGCACTCCAAAAATCCTCTGGGAGAAACTGATGTGTCCCAAGTAACGCATTCAGGAATTAAGTACTCTGGGAAAGACATTTTGAAGGTAAAACTGGAAAATGGTGAAAGGTTAGTATGGCAACAAGATTTAAAGGGAAAGGAATATAGAGAAAGCATCAGATCTTGGTCATGGGTATCTGAGAATTTGAACAGTAATAAATGTACATCACGTTCGGGACAACCTGTTTAGCAATGGTCTCAAAATTATATCATGGAATATAGCGGGGATAACTAAGATTAAACTAACGGAAGCTATAAGTAACCACCCGGACCTCTTAATGCTACAGGAAACCTGGGAAACACAATCATTTTCGCAAAATAATTATTACGTATATGATATCCCCGCCACAGCATCCACTCGTGGCCATGCAAAGGGTGGCCTGGCCATATTATTGAAGGAGGATTATATGTGGGCCCAGGAAATCATCCAGACCAAATCACAAAACCTGCAATGCCTAAAAATCCTTCTAAAAACACATGATGAAGCAACAAGACATTCATTTCTGCTATTCAACGTATATGCCCCTCCGGGCAAGAACTACGATAATATCTTTTTAGTAATTATGGAATTCATCACTCAAATTATTGAAGATCAATTATGCATTTCATATATAATAGCAGGTGATTTAAATGGCAAAATTTCAAATGCAGAAATTAGAAAATGGATGCAACTTTATGATGACGAATTTGCTAAGTCCTTAGTCCCGCAATTTCCAAAGGGTGCAAAATCTGATAAAAGAGGGAAACTATTATTATCGACACTCCCTTCCATAAGAGGTGTAATTCTGAACGGAAATATAGAAGGAGACATTCCGGCAGCAAATACCAGACAGGGCAATGGAAACTCATCCATTATTGACTATATTATCTGTAATATGAATATAAAGGAGAGTGTTACCCACCTAAAAATTCAGTTAAGCCAAGAGAGCGACCATGCTCTGTTAATTCTAAACACTGAATGGAGGACTCAAACAGCTACCAGCAGGCAGCTAATATTTCATAGAAGCTCTGTTGTGGTCAATAGTGCCCAAAGAAGAATTTTCTGGAGCTCGAAAGTATTGGACAGAATATCGACGCTGATTGAACAGAAAGATCTCCTATCAGAAATTATTTTGGATGATCCAATAGAAAATTTCGAGCTCATTATCAATAAGCTAAAAAATCTACTATTGGACAAACTGCAATGTGCCCCTAAAGGTGTGAATTATGGGAACAATAGCCGCAACAAAAATAACACGCAAAATACCCAATCATCTATAATCAAGAAAAAATTGAACAGATTAGTACGTGCCCAATATCTGAACCACTCTATGTCAATTAAGAAAGAAATAAATAAACTAAAAAATAAACTCAGAAGAAAAAAGCAAAAAAGAAAAAAAGAAAATCAAGATCGTAACTGGGTGGATATTCAAGAAGCGGCAAAAGATATGAATTCCCGGAAATACTGGTCTCTTGTAGCTAAACTAACTGGCACAAAAAAAAAGTTACAAGCAATACCTGTTACTCCAAAGGACTGGGAAACTTATCTAACAGACTTATATAAAGCAAACCCGATTAACTTTGAGGGGAAAAGCACAGAACAAGGCAGCGGAGACGCTGACCCTTATATATACAGAGTTACAGCTATCTCAGTGGAATGGAACATAAGAAAGGCAAGGAAAACAGGAGCTTCTGGTCCAGACCAGATCCCAATAAAGATCTACCAGGCAAATCCAATGGAATGGAGTAAGTTGTTAACAAATCTATTCAACCACATTTTTAACACTGGTCAAATACCTATATCTTGGCAGGGAAGTACCATCATCCCAATACATAAAAAGGGAAGCAGGACAACCGCAGGAAACTATCGCCAAATCGCCTTAATGGATGCTGCTGGAAAAATATTCGCAGCAGAGGTATTACAAAGATTAAAAGAATGGACTTTTTCATTGAACAAAATTCCCATGTTTCAAGCTGGCTTCAGGCCAAAACATTCAGTAACGGACAACATTGCTATAATACAAACAATAATAGATAAATACGTAACTGGTAAATCCCAGGCGGTATACGCAGTGTTCGTAGATTATTCAACGGCGTTTGATCGAGTAGATCGCCCTACTCTATGGTATAAACTCAAGGAACTTGGCATTCCAGATTTACTACTCCGAACTATAGTGAACCTCCACACCGATACCTGGTGCCAGGTCCAAATGGAAGGCGAACAGGGATTAACAGAAAGGATAAAAACATCTAATGGCCTAAAGCAAGGGTGTCTCTTGGCCCCACTATTATTTTCCTTATACCTCAGCGACTTACCTAAGCAACTGCTTAAAGGCTCAAATCTGTCCCCTAAAATTGCTAAACAAAATATACAAGTGCTACTCTACGCCGATGACATCGTGATGTTTGATCTAACTCCCTATGGTCTGCAACAATCCTTGGACATTCTTCACGATTATTCAAAAACTAACTTTTTAGTCCCCAATTTAAACAAAACAAAAATTGTGGTTTTTTCAAGGAAGAAATCTATTGTTAAATATAGATGGAGTATAGGTGGAGAGAAGATAGAAACAGTAAGCGAATATCCATACTTAGGCAGGATTCTCTCAAAAAATATCACGAATCAAAGTCATATAGAAAATCTAATGAGGAAGTCAGAGGTGCATACTGAGGCCCTCTTAAGGCTATATCAGACAACTGGGAACCGGCATTTCTCCTCTTTAATAAAAATATATAAAACAAAAATTCCTCCCGTTTTGTCATATGCAACAGAATACATTCCAATGACACAATGGTCCTATATGGATCGTAAGGAGGGGAAAATTTTAAAAAGGATAATGAAAGTCTCTGAGTCTACACCAGTCCAAGCATTACGTATAGAATTTTCGATCACGAGCTCCTATGCCACGGCGGTAGCAAATGTAATTAGGTGGAGCTACAATCTTCTCCATGCAAAAGAGGGCACATTAAGATATCTGCTGAGTCAAGAAATGTTTGAGGGTGCATATAAAAATCAAACGTTTTTTTAAAAATATGAAAAATATTTTTCAAATGGCAGAGATCACCCTGGAAATGCTAAAAGGCTGGACATATGCCCAAATGAAACTTTTCTTAAAATGCTTCACTCCGAAGCTAAGCTACGAACTAGACTACCAACATTGTAAAAAATTGTCAACATACAAATCTTTTGTAGACTCCCTGGAATATAAACAAAAACAACCATATATTGGGTTTTCATTGACACATGGTCCAAGGAGGACAATTACCTTGCTAAGACTGGGCACCTTACCCATACTAACTTATACAGTAAAATGGCAGCCAGGGGGATCCTCGATTTGTCCCCTGTGTGAGGGGGGAGACCAAACCTTAGAGCACCTGTTGTACGTGTGCCCCAATTTGAGGGTAACTACTGCACGGAAAAGATTCCTCGCTCCGATTTATCGATCTTGTAGAATTACCCGAGTGAACGAACTAATGGATTTATGTAAACAGCCTCCAAATGAATTTGTTTGCTATAATTTTTATAAATTTCTTAAATCTTTTTTAACATTGTATTGATTAAAATGTGCAATTACTTCTTAAAATGTTTCTTTTTTCCTTTTGTTGTAAATGTAAATTTGTGGTCCTCTGTTGAGTACCTATACAAATAAAAACTTTTTTGACTTTGACTTGACAACACCCCCACCAGTGCCCACCACTGCCCACCACTGCCCACCAGTGCCCAGCATCAGAGTGTGTGTGTGGACAACACCCCTACCAGTGCCCACCACTGCCCACCAGTGCCCAGCATCAGTGTGTGTGTGGACAACACCCCCAGCACTGCCCACCAGTGCCCACCAGTGCCAAGCATCAGAGTGTGTGTGCGACTGAGACCCCCACCACTACCCACCAGTGCCCAGCATCAGAGTGTGTGTGTGGACAACACCCCCACCAGTGCCCACCAGTGTCCACCAGTCCCCAGCATCAGATTGTGTGTGTGGCTGAGACCCCCACCAGTGCCCACCAGTGCCCAGCATCAGAGTGTGTGTGTGGACAACACCCCCACCAGTGCCCACCAGTGCCCAGCATCAGAGTGTGTGTGTGGCTGAGACCCCCACCACTGCCCACCAGTGCCCACCTGTGCCCAGCATCAGAGTGTGTGTGTGGACAACACCCCCACCAGTGCCTACCAGTGCCCAGCATCAGTGTGTGTGTGGACAACACCCCCACCACTGCCCACCAGTGCCCAGCATCAGAGTGTGTGTGTGGACAACACCCCCACCAGTGCCCAGCATCAGAGTGTGTGTGTGGCTGAGACCCCCACCACTGCCCACCAGTGCCCAGCATCAGAGTGTGTGTGTGGCTGAGACCCCCACCACTGCCCACCAGTGCCCAGCATCAGAGTGTGTGTGTGGACAACACCCCCACCAGTGCCCACCAGTGTCCACCAGTGCCCAGCATCAGAGTGTGTGTGTGGCTGAGACCCCCACCAGTGCCCACCAGTGCCCAGCATCAGAGTGTGTGTGTGGACAACACCCCCACCAGTGCCCAGCATCAGAGTGTGTGTGTGGCTGAGACTCCCACCGCTGCCCACCAGTGCCCACCAGTGCCCAGCATCAGAGTGTGAGTGTGGACAACACCCCCACCAGTGCTCACCAGTGCCCACCACTGCCCACCAGTGCCCAGCATCAGAGTGTGTGTGTGGACAACACCCCCACCAGTGCCCACCACTGCCCACCAGTGCCCAGCATCAGTGTGTGTGTGGACAACACCCCCACCACTGCCCACCAGTGCCCACCAGTGCCCAGCATCAGAGTGTGTGTGTGGACAACACCCCACCAGTGCCCACCAGTGCCCAGCATCAGAGTGTGTGTGTGGCTGAGACCCCCACCACTGCCCACTAGTGCCAACCAGTGCCCATCATCAGAGTGTGTGTGTGGCTGAGACCCCCACCACTGCCCACCAGTGCCCAGCATCAGAGTGTGTGTGTGGACAACACCCCCACCAGTGCCCACCAGTGTCCACCAGTGCCCAGCATCAGAGTGTGTGTGTGGCGGAGACCCCCACCAGTGCCCACCAGTGCCCAGCATCAGAGTGTGTGTGTGGACAACACCCCCACCAGTGCCCACCAGTGTCCACCAGTCCCCAGCATCAGATTGTGTGTGTGGCTGAGACCCCCACCAGTGCCCAGCATCAGAGTGTGTGTGTGGACAACACCCCCACCAGTGCCCACCAGTGCCCAGCATCAGAGTGTGTGTGTGGCTGAGACCCCCACCACTGCCCACCAGTGCCCACCTGTGCGCAGCATCAGAGTGTGTGTGTGGACAACACCCCCACCAGTGCCCACCCCTGCCCACCAGTGCCCAGCATCAGTGTATGTGTGGGCAACACCCCCACCACTGCCCACCAGTGCCCAGCATCAGAGTGTGTGTGTGGACAACACCCCCACCAGTGCCCACCAGTGCCCAGCATCAGAGTGTGTGTGTGGCTGAGACCCCCACCACTGCCCACCAGTGCCCAGCATCAGAGTGTGTGTGTGGCTGAGACCCCCACCACTGCCCACCAGTGCCCAGCATCAGAGTGTGTGTGTGGACAACACCCCCACCAGTGCCCAATCAGTGCCCACCAGTGCCCAGCATCAGAGTGTGTGTGTGGACAACACCCCCACCAGTGCCCAGCATCAGAGTGTGTGTGTGGCTGAGACCCCCACCGCTGCCCACCATTGTCCACCAGTGCCCAGCATCAGAGTGTGTGTGTGGACAACACCCCCACCAGTGCTCACCAGTGCCCACCACTGCCCACCAGTGCCCAGCATCAGAGTGTGTGTGTGGACAACACCCCTACCACTGCCCACCAGTGCCCAGCATCAGTGTGTGTGTGGACAACACCCCCACCACTGCCCACCAGTGCCCACCAGTGCCCAGCATCAGAGTGTGTGTGTGGACAACACCCCCACCAGTGCCCACCAGTGCCCAGCATCAGAGTGTGTGTGTGGCTGAGACCCCCACCACTGCCCACCAGTGCCAACCAGTGCCCATCATCAGAGTGTGTGTGTGGCTGAGATCCCCACCACTGCCCACCAGTGCCCAGCATCAGAGTGTGTGTGTGGACAACACCCCCACCAGTGTCCACCAGTGCCCAGCATCAGAGTGTGTGTGTGGCGGAGACCCCCACCAGTGCCCAGCATCAGAGTGTGTGTGTGGCTGAGACCCCCACCACTGCCCACCAGTGCCCAGCAACAGAGTGTGTGTGTGGACAACACCCCCACCAGTGCCCACCACTGCCCACCAGTGTCCAGCATCAGAGTGTGTGTGTATAACACCCCCCACTGCCCAACAGTGGCCAGTTTTTACAACAAAAACCTACCATTCTTAACCACATTACCACCAGGAGATTGACACATGTCAACATACCTATATTTTAACATCACACCACCTCCCAGGCACACAGCAGTCACAGACATTTTCACACAAACTAAAGTTCAGAAAAGGAAAATAATAGCTTTATTCAGCTGGTTCAAAATCGAAAAGCAAATAAGAGTCCTCACTCATTAAAGGCCAATGGCCAGTCCAAAGATGTCTCTGCAACAGTCTGTGCCTCCATGGGTGTGCTCACACACAAACTTGCCTGCACATGGCGTTTAATCAGCTGTGGAAACTACGGGGGCACCATCTGTGGAATCCTCCGGCACCGCATGGACAGGAGAGGGAAGGACAGGTGGAGTGGGTGCAGGTGTAGTGGATTCATCCACACTGGTAGGGGCATCGCCAAAAGTAGCTTCAAATACCTGGCTGCACACCTCAGCCAGTGCCGAAAAACTACCACCTGAACCCGGGGACACATTGGGGGTGGAGGTACAGGGCTGTAAGTCAGTTCTACTGGGTGTGTGGATGCGTGTGTGAGGTGTCTCCCCTCTCCCTGTGGGTATGCCTACTTCCCCTTGAGAATGGGTGCGTGGAGCTTTGAGCTTCTTATGCTGTGTGTGTGCGCTGGGTGTGTCTGACCTGTGGCGTGTGCGTGTATGCTGTGTAGGTATGTGAGAGGCAGAGGTGGATGGGTCTGAAGGATGGGGGGGAACAGATGCTGCTGGGTGTACAGAGCTGCTGTCAGTGTTGACTCCATGGCAGCCACACTCCGACGTAGATCAGACATGGCCGATGACATGCCCTCCATGAACGACACCACCTGTGTAAGCAGTTGTGTATGTCCATGGAGGACAGTCAGCATGGATGTCTGACCTACTGCAATCTGCCGGAGTAGGTCCACAGTCTCAGCACTGAGGGCAGCAGGGGACACAGGGGCAGGGGCTGCGGTGCCGGGAACAAAGGAGACACGGGGTCTAGCACGGACCCTAGGGACACTAACGACTGGGAGGGTGGAGATGGTACTGGAGGAGGGGAGGGCAGCCAAAGAAGAAGATGTGACCATAGCTGCATATTCCCCCTCCTCCTGAGAGTCTGACTCGGAGTTGTCGGCATGGTAAGATGTGTCAGTCACATGTCGTCCGGCCTTCAGACTCTCCTCACACTCCGTGCCACTGCCTCCCTCTGACTCCTCATAGCAGGTGGCACTGTCGCTGGGTCCCTCTGCCTGGTCCGCGCCTGTGTCTCCTCCAGATTCAGATGATGCTGCTGTGGGCAAGGAGAACAACAAAAACATATCAGTCACCTGTACACATCAGACATATAAGCTACAATACATTTTGCCTCATTTCTAAACATGGCATGCATCATGAGTCACATGACACAGAACTCTGCACAATGCAAAGTCTAGTTGTGGCCAATTGTGAGAGACACAACGCTCAATGTATAGTAGGATACAAGCAACAGGCAAGGCAAAAACTAGTATGAGAGACACAATGATGATCCACTGCCTGACAACAGGACAGCTGATTATGCATCCCAGCTCTTTTTCCCACCCTGCCACCCAAACCCAGACCTGGACATGTTTGAATTGCTTACACCTTGTGCCACATGGGAAAAGTCCTGCCTGAACTGAAATGTGATGCCATCCTGGGACATGAATCAAGTGTAACATCACCTCACACTGGCATCACACCTGTTGACACCCAAAGCCTCATTGTGTGGCTGACCATCATTATTAGTTAGAAACAACATTCTACGTATTTGGCGAATATGCACACACGCACTGCCCAGTGTGAGTATGCATAAGCCAAAAATATTGCACATGTACATTGTGCACCTGTATCCAACACATGACAATTCGAAAGAGTACCATGGACCAAGGCCACTGAGGCAGACTCGTGCAGAAAACACATGTTGAGACTCAAGATCAGTGCCAAAATAAGAAGAATGGCAGACACAGTGAACATGTGGTGCTACATGTAATGTACCAACAGGTGTCACAGACCCACCTCCAACATGATGATGTGCAAAGGAAGATGCATACTGAGACATTGAACCATAGGAGTACATGTGAAAAACAAACATCAGCCAAAGCGCAGGGCAAATGTGGAGTACGTCACAAATTGTAAAGAAGCAGCTGCAGAAACTGGGACATTTTAATGCCAATGCATGGAGTGCCTGTCTGACCACACCACTCAAACTATGGGAGTGTTACCATGCCTTGGAGCACTGCAGGGAGCATGTGACATACATGACAACAAACAGACATGTACCTACCCCCTACTTGCTGCTGTCCCTCCTGCAACTGCCTATGGAGGTCTGGGAACACCACTTCCAGGACCCGGAGCATGTGGGGGGTGAGGTGGCGGGTGCCACCATGCCGGCGTGGAGCTTCCAGATGCAGCTGGACTCTGGCGATGCGGCGGGTCCAGCACCGGATGTCCTGCCACCTCTTCTTGATGTTTCTGAGCCTCCTGCGAGGCCCCCCTCACTGCTGACAGCCCTGGCGATGTCCAGCCAGATTTCACCCTTCTCATAGGTAGATACCTATCACAAATGTAAAGAAAAAGAGCATCAGTACACCTGGTCCATGTTCAAAAGACACACATATGTGCACAAAATACTTGATGACAACAGGGCATCGTAGGCTCCACACATTTGCATCATTGTCCAGGAGTATGTGGCCTGTGAGCAAACACAGCTGCAGTACATGCCATTGAAAGGCTACAGATGACAAGTCGTGCGCTAAACACTCTTAGAGCATGGCACTCACAGAGCAATGTATGCTATATCTGGGTGCACTGCAGCCCGTGACACGCTGTCACACACCCCACTACAAGAAATAACCCTCTTGACACAACACTGTACACCCTGGTATTCACTCCCAACAACATTGCATCTATACACCATACATACACAGTGGCCATTATGCCACACACACAACAGGTGCACACTCCAAGGTATTGCACACATCACTCACCTGATCCCCTGGTCTCCCATATAGCTTGCTGTAGTTTGGCAGGAGGGCATCCAGCAGGGCCTTATTCTCAGCATCAGTGAATGCAGGTGCCCTCTCCATGCTCAGCAAATCAGGGTCCAGAGGATTCAGAGACAGCAGCTGTGGTTACCACACCAATGTTGTGCAGGCAAGTGCCCTCCCACAGCCACATGCTGCCTTATATCTGTGCTGCAGAGGGTCTGTGAGTCCAAGGAGTAGTGTGTGATAGGCCACCATAGTTAGCATCCTATGTTCCATCCAATCACATCACACATAAGGCCATGACACACATATGCATGGTTTGAAAACTGAGCCTGAGCTGAACAACAACATTTGCAACATTGTATACTTTTGCCCAACTGAATTTCCTAGATCACCTGTAGGAGGCTCAAAAAACTCTGTATCCATGACAACCTGGTTGCATTTTGATCAGTACACTGTTCCCCTATATGTTGGCTATGTATTTATTCAAATACCCACACAAGTACGGTGACATTGCTGTTGCGTATGCAACCCATCCAATGGTGTTATGAGGCGTACACACTCACGTACCACTGGGGTACGCTTGGCTCGCGTATGGCTGAAATGCAATAGGGAAACGAGGCGTACACACGCACGTACCATTGGGGTACGCTTGGCTCGCGTATGGCTTAAATGCAATAGGGTAACGAGGCGTACACACGCACGTACCATTGGGGTACGCTTGGCTCGCGTATGGCTGAAATGCAATAGGGTAACGAGGCGTACACACGCACGTACCATTGGGGTACGCTTGGCTCACGTATGGCTGAAATGCAATAGGGTAACAAGGCCTACACACGCACGTACCATTGGGGTACGCTTGGCTCGCTTATGGCTGAAATGCAATAGGGAAACAAGGCGTACACACGCACGTACCATTGGGGTACGCTTGGCTCGCGTATGGCTGAAATGCAATAGGGTAACGAGGCCTACACACGCACGTACCATTGGGGTACGCTTGGCTCGCGTATAGCTGAAATGCAATAGGGTAACGAGGCCTACACACGCACGTACCATTGGGGTACGCTTGGCTCGCGTATGGCTGAAATGCAATAGGGAAACGAGGCGTACACACGCATGTACCATTGGGGTACGCTTGGCTCGCGTATGGCTGAAATGCAATAGGGTAACGAGGCCTACACACGCACGTACCATTGGGGTACGCTTGGCTCACGTATGGCTGAAATGCAATAGGGAAACGAGGCGTACACACGCACGTACCATTGGGGTACGCTTGGCTCGCGTATGGCTGAAATGCAATAGGGTAACGAGGCCTACACACGCACGTACCATTGGGGTACGCTTGACTCGCGTATGGCTGAAATGCAATTGGGTAACAAGGCCTACACACGCACGTACCATTGGGGTACGCTTGGCTCGCGTATGGCTGAAATGCAATAGGGAAACGAGGCGTACACACGCACGTACCATTGGGGTACGTTTGGCTCGCTTATGGCTGAAATGCAATAGGGAAACGAGGCGTACACACGCACGTACCATTGGGGTATGCTTGGCTCGCGTATGGCTGAAATGCAATAGGGAAACAGTGCTTCAGACATGCTCAAGTGTACGATTGTGTAGGCTGCGTCCTTGTCCTACCTCATGTCACCATTGGTAGAGTGACTCCAGGAAATCACATAGCAGGGATGTAGTCTACACTCATGTCTAGGATGTGGATGCATACATCAGCATGGCATCCATACATCAGCATGCCCAAGGTGTGGCAGACATAGAAGAAGCACAGGGACTGTGACCTTGTGACTCAGTTGATGTGTGAAGAGCTGGCGAGACATGTCATCAACCATATTTCACATGTGCATCACATGCATTCAACACTTCACACCGGAGTAAAGTCTGCAACATATTGTGATGCACATCAACACTGGAATGCCACACCATTCAGTACAGGGAGCTGCCACATGATGACAGCAACATGCCCACTGTCACAGAGGTGTAACAGCCGCACAGCATGACCCTGTGTGACCACGTCATGTGTGTGCCATGTGCGACATTGTGCATGATGTTAGCATATGAAATTTACAGGTCAGTATCATATTACTCACCTTTGAATATCCCCAAGTGTCATCCTGGATATGGCAATTACCGCTCAGCACTACACTTGTGTGTCGGTAGGCATGGCCTGCGGCTCAGCATGTGTTGTTGGCGTTGTGTGTGCCGTGATGACGTTGTCTGAGTACTCAGACGTCACCTCTGCGTGCACACGTCAGGAAATTCTTTTCACAACACAAGCGCTGGTCCCGTATGAGTGTAAGCGTAGTCATTTTTCAACCAAAATTATAGTACGTTCACTTCTGACCATTTCACTTGGATTGTCTGACTCTGGACGGTGTCAATATGGATGTCCGTTTCAAAGCCTGTTAGGAATGCCAACGACTCATGTTGGTGACTGACCCTCACCGTTGGTGTCTCCACTGTTTTCACGTCAAGCACAACAACAAGAGCTGCTCCGACTGCCTGGAACACACCTATGAATCCAGGTGTGATTGGACCCACAAGCTGCTCAGACTCCAGCAGTTGGCCCTGAACCACTATAGCTCATGGTCTGGACGTAGGAAGAGTGCCTGGGCGTGGGTGTTGAGACATCAGAGCCCCTGAATTACACATCAGTCCTCCAGGGCCGAGTCGTCACGTATCCCAAATAAGTCAAAGATATGTCATCGCACTTCCAAATCCCCACAATGCACGTGCAATGCTGCATGTGATCCGGGTGACACCGGCCATGCGGCTCTGTCAGATTAGCCGCCGGTGTAGCCTGCACCATGACCTCCGGGCCCTGCCCTGCATGTGAAGCAGGAGTAGTCAGTGCACTTCCTCTTGTCCATGATGTCCCTCAACCCAACAACGGCCTACGCGTCGGCTCCTGGCCCAGCGGACCCGTCTGGGGGCACGAGCGCCTCTGGTGAATTGCCCCTGACGCCATCACTCGCTTTGTCCCTGACGCAGGCAGCCCATACGTCCCGGAACCGCTGGGACAGACAGGATGTGAATGGTCACCCTGGTCCTCGCTGGTTCACCTCACAACCTCACTGGCAACAGTCCCCCAGGTGTCAGCCTTGGTGCCATTCTTGGGTGGTGCTGTCCCCAATACCACACACTGTACGGCTACAGCGTGGAGACTGTGCGGCTGAACACCGCTATTAATGCTGCATGGGGAGTAAAACTTCAATGAGCCTGCCACAGCTCATTCCAATGGGTGTTAATGGGTATTGGGAGGGTCATGAAGACCCAGTGGCACGTGAGTGTCAGTCCCAAGATGACAGGACAGGTGGACTGGGGGATGCGAGTGGTCTGGACACCTAGCCTGACACTGGTGATGTCTCTACTCCAAACGTGTTTTTGGATGAGCGGGCAATGTACAGTGTAGTGTTTACGTGGGTGGCCGGAGCCTTGCCCCTTCATCTCCCCGTTGCTGCCGTGAGGACCAACCTCCTCACTGAGGTCCTTCAACTCCACTCATGCTCCGCTGTGCCTCTGCAGGCCTATCTTCAGGAATGTACTGTATCTATATTGGCCAGCATGTACAGGCACGCTGCATGTTTGGCTGTAGATAGGCACGTTGTCAGACGCCCACACCCCTCCCCGGACTGACCATGTTCCCTGTCCTCCCACCCCAACCCAGAGAGCATGGGCATCCAGGCCCCCAAATCACAGACCACATTCCCGTTAGCTCCACTGTAGAGGGCATCCAAGAGGTATGAGCACTACGGAAACATGTCTTCATCCTCCCTGAGTCTGTGAGTGGGCTCTTCCTACATCACATGCCTCTTTGTCTGCTACCCACACTCTCTGAGGGACATGGTTGTGTAACTGCTGGCAGAGTGTGCGTTGTAGGTACTTGGCCACGCCCTTGTAGGATGCCAATCACCCACACTGTCTTTTTTCCGGTGTGGCCTGGATAGCCCCGACTCACTGGGCAGATCGATGGCATCCAGGGAGGCAAATTTGTCAAAAGCTTGTCATGTATTCAAAGTCGGGATTATGCGACTAACTATTGTTCCTTACTGATATCTTGTTACAAAACGTAAGTAACTAGTCCATACAGTTCAGTACATGTGCTGTAGGAGCATCTATGTTGTGTCCTTGGCGTGATGACCTGGTTTCTAATGTACACACACCATGCCCCGTGTGTTAATTACCCACTCATATGTGTGATGGCAGCACAGACCATTTGTCACAAATCTAAGATTTATGATGTATGATGCTGGTCATGTAATAGTTAGGGAAAGTAAACACCGCAAGATTACTAAGGCAGAACTGTGCAAATGATTGCACATGTGGTGTGTGTGTGTGTGTATTGCTGTCAGCTGTCTGGATGTGCAGACAAGCTGCTACTGACATTCACATGACGTGTGTCACTGACATGATACACTGTGAATGCTCACTAAGACCTTTCCATCAGATCATTTGTATGCATGTCATATCCATTCCACACACCACAGGTCTTTTACTTTTTACGGAGGAGTGGCTGGGAGCTGGCACATGTTACATCAGTGTGTATCCCACGCCACACTCAAAATTGTCAAGATAATTTGAAGCAGTGTTGCTTGTGCCATGTACATTGTTATTATCATAGTCAGACAGTTGAAGACATATTTGATAAATTGTGTATTGCAGGGCACCCCCTCTGGAAAGGCCGTTGCCTGACTTGGAAGCCATGAGGGAGCGGAATTGCATCCGTCGATATCGATTCAACAGACAGATGATCAAGGACCTGACGAACAGGCTGGAGGCTCACCTACAACCACGCCACAGGTATCCAACTGCGCTGACACCCAAGGTAAAGGTGATGGCAGCCCTCCATTTCTTTGCCACAGGTACGTTCCAATTCACCATAGCTGATGTGGGAGGGATGTCTCAGACAATGTTTAGCCGGGTATTGGGTGATGTATTGGCAGCTATGTTGCTGCACCCGGATGAATTCATTACATTCCCTACTCCAGAAGAGTTGACAGATGTCAAGGGGGAATTCTATGCCCTGGGCCGCATGCCACATGTAATTGGTGCAATTGATGGTACACATGTTACTCTGGTGCCACCACAGGCTCAGGAGCAAGCGTATCGCAACAGGAAACACTACCACTCGATAAATGCCCTGGTGGTGTGTCTTGCCAACATGATTATCTCACATGTTTGTGCACGTTTTCCAGGATCGTGCCACGATGCTTTCATCATGAGGCGTAGCGGGGTACCACAGATGATGCTGCAGCTACACAACCACCGGGCATGTCTTGTTGGTGAGTATTCCCTGTCAGCTATATATGTCAGTATGTCACAACTTCATGATCTGCATCATATTACACACTCATTTCCATGATGTCAATTTGCAGGAGACGCTGGATATCCAAACATGCCGTGGTTAATGACTCCACTACGCAACCCCAGGACAGCTGCAGACCAGCGGTACACCAATGCTCATAGGAAGACCAGGCGGGTGATCGAGCGAACTTTTGGACTCCTGAAGAGCCGGTTCAGGTGCCTGGACAAGACAGGCGGAGCCCTCCAATACAGCCCACGCAAGGTGTGTGACATATTCACCGTGTGCTGCATGCTACACAACATGCAGTGGAGAAGGCCGTGCCACTCTACCTTGATCCTGATGAGCTGGAACATCCGCCCGTTGAGGATGAAGGCCTTGCCCAGGATGCCAGCGATGAGGAGGGTGAAGATGATATCCGGAGTCACCTCATCCGCAACTTCTTTTCATGATGGTGAGTCATAGCAGCTGTAATCTGAAACATCTACTATAGAGTTGCATGGGTAGCATGCTGTGTATGCAACAGACTGTATGCAAGCTCACTTGGATGTTTGTTGTGCAGTGTCACACAGGTGCAGATGTAATACAACACACATACGTGCTATGTGTGCATTTTGAATGTACAGGTGTACTACAGCATCTGGATAATAAACAGGACATTGTCAAAATGACATGAAACAGAACTTGACCCCTTGTGTGCCACTCTCATCCACAGCTCGCCCTGCCTGTTGTCCGTTGGGGTCATCGTGGTCATCCTGCTATTGCTCATCATGATTGCAACGTCAGCCAAATCAACGGAGCATGCATGGACATGTGGAGAAGTCAATTTGGGTAAGGACTCATATGAGGCTGTTTAGCGTTGGTATGTTTTGAAACGTGTGGTACATGTTCATGTGCATGTAGTGAGACCATGCATACATGCAACTACAAAATGTTACTTATTACATGTATGCCCACTCCCATGACAGGATAGTCACCCCATCTGACTGTCATCTGTTGTAGTTAGAGACTCTGGTGAATGCATCTATGTGTGTAGACATTGACACTGCAACATTGCATATACCATGGCTTTACATTGTGTCAGAGGTCACAACCACGGACTCTGTGGGGGATTGCAGCCTCACTGTGTGCATTAGAATGTGTCAGGATCCTCTCCTCCAGCTTCTGGGCCAGTTCCGTTTGATTACCATCAAACCATGTGGTGTAGGTGTGGCACAGTCTATGTTCCACATGTTGAGATAACTGTCCTGTCATTCTGTTTACATGGATGCATTGCCCCTTGTTGCAGTATATCACTGTCATGTCGTTACCGCAGTGCAGCTCGAAAATACAGCTACACCAGCCCTCACAGTGAGTAGCAGTTCTGTTTTGATTCACATGATGCCATGAATGTTTAGCATGAGAAATGACAATGTTTGGGTGATGCATATTTGATTTATTGTGTAGCACCAGTGGAGTGCAGTCATTCCCATGAATCTCTAGTCCCGTGCAGCATTACTGGGCAATGCTAGGGTCTCATTATGTGGCTTGGATCAACATCACTTGCACTTTATATATTTTAAACCTGCATATCATGTTTAGCATAGTAATGCAAACTTGACAGATCAAAAGACTGGCTACTGAGTGCCTTCATTGCATGTAGATCTTTAGCTTCGTCATCATATGTGATACTTACAGCTGTTGTGGGTCAAGTCAAGTTGGGGTACCCATAATCACATGCAGACATTACAATTAGCGTAAGTAGCATGTCCATATGTTTCCATTTGTTTGTAAGGTCAACCTCATCTGAGCCAGTGAATGATTTGTAACAACATAGATCTCATTGCATGGTAGCTCACTTGAGAGCGTTACACATGACTCGAATCGATGACAGACTGTCCTAGGTTTTATGTGTCTGTGTCATAGCATCGGATCTCATGTGATACCATGATTACTCATCTAAAATTGTATACAGTCAGTAAACTTTACAGGTGTGACTGGTACAGTGTAGCTAATGATGTTTTTGAAGTGTCAGTGACATGAGAATGTACTCCTAATGGTTATTTACCTCTGTTTCAGGTCTCCCTCCCCGCAGTTCCCATCCTCTCCTTCCCTCGCCTGATCACCCTTTTGTGTATGTCGTTTGTACTCAGACCAAGGGGCTATTTGGAGGTGGAACCCTTTGAGCATCACACCACTCTGATGAAGAAAGGTACGGCCAGTCCTTGACAGGCTTGTAGCCAATAGTACTGCTGCATTACAGGTGACATCATTAATAGTGTTATTTGGAGTTCTTGCCAATGCTCATGTATGTTTCATAATGCTCTATGGGCTCACAATGTAAATAATCATGTTATGCATGACGTCTGACTTCTACAGATTATTGTGTCGCCTTGATGTCAACGCACATGTCCTTCTAATGTGCATGTATACTATTTAGCATGAAGTTAGCTTATGCTTGTTATGTGTTTACCTGTAAAGTGACCACACGCATGGTGTGGGGGAGGCTAGAATACTATGTTGTGTGTGAGGTAGATGGCTTTGTAGTTGCTGTTTGGCTTTGAACACACTAGCTGTAGTCTACACCTGCTGACGCTGTGTGTCTTGTGCCCCACTTGTCCGTAAGGGCCCTGATCCAGTGGCTGTGATCTTTGGTGATTACTGTGCCATTTTATTTGCAGTGACCCTGAGTGAGGCAGACACTCCTGCCTTCACATACACATGTCACTTTGTGGCTTGAAAATGCCCTTGTGGTATGTGCTTGTTTTGCAAGTTGTCACACCCCTCCTGCCAGCATGTCTTCACTCATTGCTGCTGCTGCATATACAGCCACCATGCAGCGCACATTATCCAGGGACACAGAGACCTACAGGATGACCCTCCTTCCATCCATTTATAGACCATGCTCCTGCCACCCTACACACAGACAACCCCAGACATTCACCCTCCTGCTATCACAATGCTTCTAACTCAGCCATTGCAGCTGCTATGGCTGTGTGTGCAACACATACTGGCACGACTATGGCAGATTCACATGACATTGGGTCTATGTACCACCAGGTCATGTGCCGTGTACAGCACACACACACCTTCCATAGGCACAATATTGTACAGTGTTACCTTGTCAATGCCACAGCAGCAAAAACATAGCTGTCACTGTCAGTCAAGTAGCCACAGGGGACACAAACTATGACCACGTCTCTTGGGTGTGGTGTGATTTCCCCGTTCTGGTGTAGGTATGATGGTGTCAGATGTGGGTAGTTGTTCTGTATGCGTTGCTCCCATTACAGTAGTATAGTACTTGTAGCTACATTGGGGTAGGTCACCTATTCATGTGTGCTTGTGTAGAGTGCTACAGCCCATTGCCCACAGTCTGTCCTGCCACCCTTGTCCTGTGCGCCATTCATCACATCCACAGTACTGCATCATGCAGAAGATAGTTCACATACCGGAGGACACAGTTGTAGGTACTCCCTACGTGGATAACTACTTTTGTCACACTGATCTGTACACCTCAAAGTGACTCTCCCTGGCCTGCCTGTGATAGCAGTTTTGGGCTCCAAACCCCCCTCCAGCATTTACTATCCCACACAGGTGTGTCTTTCCATCCATGTATCTAGTTGTTAGGATTTTGGGCCCAATGTGTGTCCACACTCAGATTCTGATCCAAGTGTGTGGTTGGCTGCTGTTTGTTGGACACCCTTGCATTTGATACATTTGCACACACATATCAATTTATGCTGTGGTTCAAAGATAACTCACCACATGCGTATGAGGATTAGTATATTTATTGGGAGATCTTGTGCAGGAAACGTGAATAGGTGCTGTACAGAAAGGGGTGGAATCCAAAGTTCACTGCCGGAGATGAGATGCCTTACAGTTTCAGTCAAAAGAGTCCAGGCCACAGTGCTTGGCATCATTGGGCAGACTGTGACTAGCATGTCCATGTGGGAGATTCTCATAGGGGATGCTGTTGCACCCAGGGGCAATATGCCAGGTCCAGTGTCCTGGGAGATGTGCATGGCCCACTGCCCCTCAACGTCTTAGCCGTGGACGACCCACCTTCCTTGGGGGACCCTCAGGTGCAGGCCTGGACGATGCATGGGATGCTACGTCAGAGAGTTCCTCCTCCTCCTCCTCCCTCCCTGTGGCTGTTGTCACACTTTGACGTGATGTTGCTGGCCTTGTGACACAGGGAGGGTGCTGCATGTTGGCAGCTATCTGACGTAGCGATTGGCTCATTTCCCGATGCACCGTCAAGAGCTGAGCCAGACTTGCCTCCACCCGTCCATAATGTAGGTCTTGCCTGGCTATTTGCTCTGCCTGCTGTTCTTTCACCTGGTTGAGGGCCTCCGCAAGCTGGTCTATCTCCCTGGTGTCCCACCGGTATGCCTCCAGGATGTTAGTGAGTTCAGGCATACCGGGTGCTGCAGCTGACTGGCCAGAATCTCGCCTCCGCCTTCCGCCACTCCCACCACCCTGACCCACACGTACACGGCCTGCGCTTGTGGGCACATCCAATCGACGGGCCCCCCGAGTGCTGCCAGGGTGGAGGTCGTCAGCAACCTCAGGGGCGCCCGACAAAGGGTGTCCCTCATTTTCAGACTGGCTCTCTTGTGGATCATGGGCAGGGCTGTGACCTGTCTGCTGGGATGTGGTGGGAATGGGTCCGGTGGTTGGCTGAGATGTAGCTGGTACAGTTGCTGCAGGCGTTTGGGATCCAGAGGAGCCAGGTTGGTTGGGGTCATCCACAGTGCATTGAGTGGCGTCGCTGTCGGTGGGGTCTGTGTCCTGCTGAGCCTGGGACTGGGATCCTTCTCCCCCCTGGTTGGGGCAGGGGGGGGCACACGTTCCCCTGTGTGTGGGAGAGACAGACACTGTTAAGGCACTATCAAGTGACATCTTGTTTAGTTATCCATTATGAGCATCACAGTTCCACAAGCTTTACATTGTTGACATTGTTCTGTTGTGTATGTAGTGGTAGTAAATTGACATGTACTCTGGGGTATTTTCATTCTTTCATTCTCTTGACAATGACTGACACAGCCATTGCTGTGTCTTGTATTGGCGGCACAACACGTGTAAGGCATTAGTCATGTTCACGCAACATCCAGGATACGGTGTTAATCCTTATGTCTGCATCAAGCATGCACAGAGTTTAGATACAGCATGTTGATGTAAGAGACAGAGCATCATTAATTTGCATGAAATCTACTACTTTGGATGTCTTTTGCTGTACCGTGATGGCCAAACAATGCCAACACCCCTGGACCTGTACACACACTTATAGATCATGGCTTTTGAACTTGGCACTTCTGTAAGACGCATTACCTTGTCAATACCCATGTCCATGTTGGTACTTCAGTGCATCCACAACGTTCATGAGATGGGGCATGTGCATGTTTGAGCGGCACAATGGACTTGAGCATCTGCTATGTGCATGTATGAGTAGTATGAGTTTTCATATGAGTGAGTGTTTTGTTATGGTACATGACAATTGGGACTGTGTTGCACTCCAAAGCTTGTCCCCAGGGGATGAGTTTCTGTAAGGCGGGTGTAGGATAGGCCATGGTAGTAGTTTGTGTGTGATTTGCAAGCGTCCATCGTTCATGATTTGGCTGCCCCCTGATGTAGCATGCTGGCATAATTGTGGTTTTGTGTTCATGCACAGGGTGTGTGACCTTGTCCTGGTGTTTGTGTTTGCTGTGATCACAGGAGGGACTTGTGCTGCCTACACATGTGGCCATTGTGAAATACAGAGGTTTCCGATATGTGTGTCCTGACACAGTACAGTGTTGGCTGGAAATGGTGTGTGTGTTGCAGGCACTTAGTGGATGACTGCTGGTAATTAGGAGACATCCCTAAACATTCTGCTCTATGGTGTTTGTAAGGCCTGTGCAGTGCTTGGGTGCAACTGTGTGTGTGCCCAGGGAGATGCGGTGAGGTGACAGTGGGAGGGAGGGCGACAGAGGGAGAGGGTGACAGAGGGAGGGAGGGTGACAGATGGAGGGAGGGCGACAGAGGGAGGGAGGGCGACAGAGGGAGAGGGTGACAGTGGGAGAGGGTGACATTGGGAGAGGGCGACAGAGGGAGAGGGCGACAGAGGGAGAGGGCGACAGAGGGAGGGAGGGCGACAGAGGGAGGGAGGGCGACAGAGGGAGAGGGCAACAGAGGGAGAGGTCAACAAAGGGAGAGGGCAACAGAGGGAGAGGGCAACAGAGGGAGAGGGTGACAGAGGGAGGGAGGGCGACAGAGGGAGGGAGGGCAACAGAGGGAGGGAGGGGGACAGAGGGAGGGAGGGCAACAGAGGGAGGGAGGGCGACAGAGGGAGAGGGCAACAGAGGGAGAGGGCAACAGAGGGAGAGGGTGACAGAGGGAGGGAGGGCGACAGAGGGAGGGAGGGCGACAGAGGGAGGGAGGGCGACAGAGGGAGGGAGGACGACAGAGGGAGAGGGCGACAGAGGGAGGGAGGGCGACAGAGGGAGGGAGGGCGACAGAGGGAGGGAGGGCGATAGAGGGAGAGGGCAACAGAGGGAGAGGGCGACAGAGGGAGGGAGGGCGACAGAGGGAGGTAGGGCGACAGAGGGAGAGGGCAACAGAGGGAGAGGGCGACAGAGGGAGAGGGCAACAGAGGGAGAGGGCAACAGAGGGAGACGGTGACAGAGGGAGGGAGGGTAACAGAGGGAGTGAGGGCGACAGAGGGAGGGAGGGCAACAGAGGGAGGGAGGGCGACAGAGGGAGAGGGCAACAGAGGGAGAGGGCAACAGAGGGAGAGGGTGACAGAGGGAGGGAGGGCGACAGAGGGAGGGGGAGACAGAGGGAGGGGGCAACAGAGGGAGAGGGTGACAAAGGGAGGGAGGGCGACAGAGGGAGAGGGTGACAGAGGGAGGGAGGGCGACAGAGGGAGGGGGAGACAGGGTTGGAGGCAGGTTGTTTGTGCTTGCTCACTTGCTACACTGCCTTACTGTGTCACTGAATATTGTATCTCTGGAAGGTGTGTCCACAACATGATATTGTTTACGAGCTGTGGTCTACTTTCTTGTGTGATATTTCCCTATCCCTGTACATTGGGCATGGTGCCTGGGTGAGGCCCTGGGGCATATGGGATGAGAGCAGCCTCCTACCCTCCACCTTCCACCCTTTGTGGGTCCCACTTGCAACAAACCACTTTTAGTTGTGTCGTGCTAGGACTCATGGCCACCCACCCCATGCTGCTGGGCACTGTTGTAAGTTCACCCATGTAACATGTATTTTTTGTACACTCATCAGACTCAACGGCTCATTCTATTCCATGTACTCCCACCGGTGGCAGCAGGGCCATGACTTTCTCCTCCCAGGGCTGGTATACAGGAGGTCTGCGGGGACCACCACCTCCAGTGTGGTGTGCAGAGGCGTAGTCCTGGTCCATTTTCTTCTTGACCATCCTCCGCAGATCATACCACCTAGCCTGGCATTCCCTCTTGGTGCGCCGGATGGGTGCAACAGCATTGACCCGTTCTATGATCCTCTCCCACAGGCGTGTTTTTTCTGCCATGCTGGTCTGTCTGACCAATGCGCCAAACAGCTGTGGCTCGACTCTGATGACTTCATCTGTAAGTATCTCCATCTCCGGGTTAGTGAACTTTGGATTCTTGGGTGTGGTCATGGTGTGGGGTGTATGTGACTGAGGGGGTGATGGTGTGTATGGATGAGGGTGTGTGGTAGTGAAGGGGGTGGTGTGGGTGTAGATATGATAGGGTGTATGTGTGAAGGTATGTGGCTGCAATAGTTGGTGTGCTCTCTGTTTCTTTGCAAGAATGGGTATGTTGCAAAGGATGATGGGTTGTATGTGTGGACCCTTTTATTGGTCAAATAGTGGGTGTGGCTTAATTTGAATTGGTTGTGTGTGTGTTATATGGGGTGGGTGTTAGTGTTGACCTCTGTTTGGCTGTGACCAGGACATTGAATCTGTATGGTGTGTACACAGGAGACATGTTCAGTGTTGTTGTGCCACTTGTTTGCAAAGTCCTTGTGCTGGTTTGGGTGTTGGCGTTATGTGTGCATGTCGTACTTGGGCGTGCGATTGACTGGTACGGGCCGTTGGCGGGTGGGGGTGTTCGCGTAGGGGGGTGTGCGTGTCGTACTTGGGCGTGCGATTGACTGGTATGGGCCGTTGGCGGGTGGGGGTGTTCGCGTAGGGGGGTGTGCGTGTCGTACTTGGGCGTGCGATTGACTGGTACGGGCCGTTGGCGGGTGGGGGTGTTCACGTAGGCTTGTTGGGGGGTGGGCGTGTCGTACTTGGGCGTGCGATTGACTGGTACGGGCCGTTGGCGGGTGGGGGTGTTCGCGTAGGGGGGTGTGCGTGTCGTACTTGGGCGTGCGATTGACTGGTATGGGCCGTTGGCGGGTGGGGGTGTTCGCGTAGGGGGGTGTGCGTGTCGTACTTGGGCGTGCGATTGACTGGTACGGGCCGTTGGCGGGTGGGGGTGTTCACGTAGGCTTGTTGGGGGGTGGGCGTGTCGTACTTGGGCGTGCGATTGACTGGAACGGGCCATTGGCGGGTGGGGGTGTTCGCGTAGGCTTGTTGGGGGTGTGTGCGTGTCGTACTTGTGCGTGCGATTGACTGGTACGGGCCGTTGGCGGGTGGGGGTGTTCGCGTAGGGGGTGTGCGTGTCGTACTTGGGCGTGCGATTGACTGGTACGGGCCGTTGGTGGGTGGGAGTGTTCGCGTAGGGGGGTGTCCGTGTCGTACTTGTGCATGCGATTGACTGGTACGGGCCGTTGGCGGGTGGGGGTGTTCGCGTAGGGGGGTGTGCGTGTCGTACTTGGGCGTGAGATTGACTGGTACGGGCTGTTGGCGGGTGGGGGTGTTCGCGTAGGGGGGTGTGCATGTCGTACTTGTGCGTGCGGTTGACTGGTACGGGCCGTTGGCGGGTGGGGGTGTTCGCGTAGGGGGGTGTGCGTGTCGTACTTGGGCGTGCGATTGACTGGTACGGCCGTTGGCGGGTGGGGGTGTTCGCGTAGGGGGGTGTGCATGTCGTATTTGGGCGTGCGATTGACTGGTACGGGCCGTTGGCGGGAGGGTGTTCACGTAGGGGGGTGTGCGTGTCGTACTTGGGCATGCGATTGACTGGTACGGGCCGTTGGCGGGTGGCGGTGTTCGCGTAGGCTTGTTGGGGGGGTGTGCATGTCGTACTTGGGCGTGCGATTGACTGGTACGGGCCGTTGGCGGGTGAGGGTGTTCGCGAAGGCTTGTTGGGGGGTGTGCGTGTCGTACTAGGCGTGAGCGAAGGGTACGCGTGTGGTATGTGTTGACGCTGCTAGATGCGAGCCGCATATTGCCGTACGATTCATTATTCAAGTGCGATAACTTTGTTCCGTACGATTCGCTGTCAGGCTTCTCGTACAGGATCGTACTTGTGTGTTTTTACGGGCTGGTTACGAATCGTTCGGTAGGATTCCCGATGCATGTTCGTACGGATTATCGACTGTGATTTGGACGGTACGCTGATATTCGTACGGAAATCGACGGGAACGGATCAGAATTCGCAGGTCGGACGTAAAGTTCCCATTCTTATGGGATCGGATACGGATGCGAGTCGTACGGCGGAATATTTTACCGGATCGAAATCGAGACCTTAGTGTCCAGCACCTACCCCAAATTAATGTAGACTGGAGTGGGACTAGTAATTTATATGTAATTAGTGTCCAGCACCTACCACAAATTAATGTAGATTGGAGTGGGAATAGTAAATTATATTTAATTAGTGTCCAGCACTACCCCAAATTAATGTAGACTGGAGTGGGAATAGTAAATTATATTTAATTAGTCTCCAGCACCTACCCCAAATTAATGTAGACTGGAGTGGGAATAGTAAATTATATGTAATTAGTGTCCAGCACCTACCCCAAATTAATGTAGACTGGAGTGGGAATAGCAAATTATATTTAATTAGTCTCCAGCACCTACCCCAAATTAATGTAGACTGGAGTGGGAATAGTAAATTATATGTAATTAGTGTCCAGCACCTACCAAAAATTAATGTAGACTGGAGTGGGAATAGTAATTTATATGTAATTAGTGTCCAGCACCTACCCCAAATTAATGTAGACTGGAGTGGGAATATTAAATTATATTTAATTAGTGTCCAGCACCTACCCCAAATTAATGTAGACTGGAGTGGGAATAGTAAATTATATTTAATTAGTGTCAAGCACCTACCCCAAATTAATGTAGATTGGAGTGGGAATAGTAAATTATATGTAATTAGTGTCCAGCACCTACAAAAAATTAATGTAGACTGGAGTGGGAATAGTAAATTATATTTAATTAGTGTCCAGCACCTACCCCAAATTAATGTAGACTGGAGTGGGAATAGTAAATTATATTTAATTAGTGTCCAGCACCTACCACAAATTAATGTAGACTGGAGTGGGAATAGTAATTTATATGTAATTAGTGTCCAGCACCTACCCCAAATTAATGTAGACTGGAGTGGGAATAGCAAATTATATTTAATTAGTCTCCAGCACCTACCCCAAATTAATGTAGACTGGAGTGGGAATAGTAAATTATATGTAATTAGTGTCCAGCACCTACCAAAAATTAATGTAGACTGGAGTGGGAATAGTAATTTATATGTAATTAGTGTCCAGCACCTACCCCAAATTAATGTAGACTGGAGTGGGAATATTAAATTATATTTAATTAGTGTCCAGCACCTACCCCAAATTAATGTAGACTGGAGTGGGAATAGTAAATTATATTTAATTAGTGTCCAGCACCTACCACAAATTAATGTAGACTGGAGTGGGAATAGTAAATTATATTTAATTAGTGTCAAGCACCTACCCCAAATTAATGTAGATTGGAGTGGGAATAGTAAATTATATGTAATTAGTGTCCAGCACCTACAAAAAATTAATGTAGACTGGAGTGGGAATAGTAAATTATATTTAATTAGTGTCCAGCACCTACCCCAAATTAATGTAGACTGGAGTGGGAATAGTAAATTATATTTAATTAGTGTCCAGCACCTACCACAAATTAATGTAGACTGGAGTGGGAATAGTAATTTATATGTAATTAGTGTCCAGCACCTACCCCAAATTAATGTAGACTGGAGTGGGAATAGTACATTATATTTAATTAGTGTCCAGCACCTACCCCAAATTAATGTAGACTGGAGTGGGAATATTAAATTATATGTAATTAGTGTCCAGCACCTACCCCAAATTAATGTAGACTGGAGTGGGAATAGTAAATTATATTTAATTAGTGTCCAGCACCTACCCCAAATTAATTTAGATTTTAGTGGGAATAGTAATTTATATGTAATTAGTGTCCAGCACCTACCCCAAATTAATGTAGACTGGAGTGGGAATATTAAATTATATTTAATTAGTGTCCAGCACCTACCCCAAATTAATGTAGACTGGAGTGGGAATAGTAAATTATATTTAATTAGTGTCCAGCACCTACCCCAAATTAATGTAGACTGGAGTGGGAATAGTAAATTATATTTAATTAGTGCCCAGCACCTACCACAAATTAATGTAGACTGGAGTGGGAATAGTATATTATATTTAATTAGTGTCCAGCACCTACCCCAAATTAATGTAGATTCGAGTGGGAATAGTAAATTATATGTAATTAGTATCCAGCACCTACACAAAATTAATGTAGACTGGGTTGGGAATAGTAAATTATATTTAATTAGTGTCCAGCACCTACCCCAAATTAATGTAGACTGGAGTGCGAATAGTAAATTATATTTAATTAGTGTCCAGCACCTACCACAAATTAATGTAGACTGGAGTGGGAATAGTAATGTATATGTAATTAGTGTCCAGCACCTACCCCAAATTAATGTAGACTGGAGTGGGAATAGTAAATTATATTTAATTAGTGTCCAGCATCTACCCCAAATTAATCTAGACTGGAGTGGGAATATTAAATTATATTTAATTAGTGTCCAGCACCTACCCCAAATTAATGTAGACTGGAGTGGGAAGTGGGAATATTAAATTATATTTAATTAGTGTCCAGCACCTACCCCAAAATAATGTAGACTGGAGTGGGAATAGTAAATTATATTTAATTTGTGTCCAGCACCTACCCCAAATCAATGTAGACTGGAGTGGGAATAGTAAATTATATTTAATTAGTGTCCAGCAGCTACCCCAAATTAATGTAGATTTGAGTGGGAATAGGAATTTATATGTAATTAGTGTCCAGCACCTGCCCCAAATTAATGTAGACTGGAGTGGGAAGTGGGAATTTTAAATTATATTTAATTAGTGTCCAGCACCTACCCCAAATTAATGTAGACTGGAGTGGGAATAGTAAATTATATTTAATTTGTGTCCAGCACCTACCCCAAATCAATGTAGACTGGAGTGGGAATAGTAAATTATATTTAATTAGTGTCCAGCAGCTACCCCAAATTAATGTAGATTTGAGTGGGAATAGGAATTTATATGTAATTAGTGTCCAGCACCTGCCCCAAATTAATGTAGACTGGAGTGGGAAGTGGGAATTTTAAATTATATTTAATTAGTGTCCAGCACCTACCCCAAAATAATGTAAACTGGAGTGGGAATAGTAAATTATATTTAATTAGTGTCCAGCACCAACCCCAAATTAATGTAGACTGGAGTGGGAATAGTAAATTATATTTAATTAGTGTCCAGCACCTACCCCAAATTAATGTAGACTGGAGTGGGAATATGATATGCATTAGTTATTAAATCATGTTTGTAATTTTTAGCAATGTAGCAGTTAGTTTAAGTGACATCATTTTATTTACTTACTTTTTATTAACTGTTTTTTATGTTGAGTTTTGATGTTCTTGTAGGTGTAGTCGAATGCATCTAATCTTCAGTTGTGGCCTGTATTTTCTTTTTTTTCTTAAATCTGTAAAAAAACACATTTATTTCTGTTAAATGTTTAGATAAATCGTTTAGGTAGCAGTTACGTTTTCTGCTCTAGGTTTTATTTTCAACTTATTTAATGTTATAAAAATCTATGGACATGCTTACTTTGTTAGTTGTATCTTGGCTTTCTCAGTGTTGTTCTCTGTTCTTTATTAGTAGAGTATTCTGTAGTGGTAGGAGATAATATACAATAGAATGTATCCACAGTATTTTCTCCTGTCTTTTTTTTGTCAGGTAGTTTGTTTGTAGATTTAATTGTTTATATAGTGGTTTGGAGTTAGTAATTAGTTTGCTATTGGTTAATTTATGTTAGCAGTGTTTTTATTGGTTTGTTTGTATTTTTGAAAAACAGTTTGTGTATTTATTTTCCATATAAGGCAAACGCTAATTAATGTTTTGCAGAGATAATTTTATATAATGTGTTGAAATACTTTTATTTAAATTTCTATCGAATTTATTATAGTTTAATTGTGAAATGTAATTATATTTATAGTTTGTAATGAGATGTGTATTTTAGTGTGAATTGTATTTTTAAATGTTAAAAAGTGTTAGAGAATATTAATAAATATTTTCGATATTTCTAAAATTACGATATTATTGTTGTCGATAATTTTACTCTCGATATTTTTTACTTAGTGTTTATATTTTTTAGTAGTCGATAATTAAATATTGCGATATATATGTTGTCGAATTCGTGATATCAATGTTTATGTAGCTCGATATTTAGGGGTCGATTCCGATTCGGGGAAAAAAACGTCCGTACGATTTGTATCCGGAGCCCTCTCCGTACGAATCGTACCCGACCATCCGAGTCGCGAAGTACGATCCGTATTCCATGAATCTGTCCAAATCGTCGTGATCCGTACGTATTGCAAGGCTGAAACCGTGAACCGTACGACTCGTACACATACCGTACGACTCGTACACATGCCGTACGACCCGACGAGTACGATCTGGACCGGGGTATGAGGACGCGATTTTTACGGTCCACGTCAGGTAAGGGCGAGTCGTACGGAAAAGCACACAAACACATACACACGTACGGTCCGTACACCCCATGATCGCAGGGGTATGCACCGTGCCCTTGCGATCATGGGGTGTATGAGCCATACCCCCATTGTACGAATGATGTACGAGCCGTACTCCCATTGTACGATCGGTGTACGAGCCATACCCCATTGTACGATCGGTGTATGAGCCGTACCCCCATTGTACGATCGGTGTACGAGCCATACCCCATGTACGATTGGTGTACGAGCCGTACCCCATGTACGATCGGTGTACGAGCCGTACCCCCATTGTACGATCGGTGTACGAGCCGTACCCCATTGTACGAGCCGTACCCCCATTGTACGATCGGTGTACGAGCCGTACCCCATGTACGATCGGTGTACGAGCCGTACCCCATGTACGATTGTTGTACGAGCCGTACCCCCATTGTACGATCGGTGTACGAGCCGTACCCCCATCGTACATGGGGTACGGCTTGTACACCGATCGTACAATGGGGTACGGCTCGTACACCGATCGTATAATGGGGTACGGCTCGTACACCGATCGTACGATGGGGGTACGGCTCGTACACCGATCGTACAATGGGTGTACGGCTCGTACACTGCATGATCACAGGGGTACGGTGCATACCCCTGCGATCATGGGGGGGTACGCACCATACCCGGGGGGCCGTTCCGTACCTGTTTCGGCGCGAACTCTACTTTTATGGCTGTTTTCAGCTCCCGTAGAAAAAGGGTCGTACGGTGCGTACCCGACACGTATCGTACTTGCTGGGACGTAAAAACCAGCCGCGAACCGTACAGATGTCGCGTACAGCGGGTTCCGAGGGAGAATCGTACAGAGATTAGAGTCGTACGGTGTCTTTTACGACTCGTACGGAGTACGGCTCCTGGTACGAATCGTACTTCGTCATACGTACGGGGGACATTGCAGGGTACGATTCGTACGGGAAAAACGCTCCGAACCGCTATTCGGAGCGGTTTTTCCCGAATCGGAATCGACCCCAATATGTCCGATATTTTTTTATGTTTTTAGTTATGTATAGGATGTCGATATTATTGATGTCGGATATATTTGTGTCGATATTTTTGTACTACGATATTGTGTCTTTCGATATTATGTCATAGATTTGTGTCAAACACTTTGGAATACTACCCCTCTGCCAGTCCTGGCGGCGGGGGTAGCATTCCACCCTTCTAGAGGGAGAAGACATGTAGTTACTGGTTTACCGGTTAAAGTTAAACAGAACCTCAGAACCACAAAATGGATGCTGCTGCCACAGACACGAGTCTGACCTCCTGTTGCTGGACGAAAGTCCGGCTGGGGATGCCTGGACAATAGGTTTCCTGTCCAGGGAGGTGCCAGCACCTCCCCAGACAAGCTTTAGTGTATTGGGGCAGGGAGGTCTGCATTCAATGAATGCTTTCCAGACAAGGCCTGGGGTATACAAGGTGCTCCATGCATAGCCCGGTTCAAACCAGTTGCTGAAGCACTCAGCCCCAGCTCTGGCACGAAACTGGACAAAGGGAAGGGGATGTAACCACCCCCTGCCCCAGGTCCACCCATAGGAGGGACCTTCCAGGTAGTCCAGCCCACTACCTTAGTATAAGTACAGGAGCTGTGTCCCTAGGACTTCAGATTACCCTGGATGAAACTTTGATACAGAAATCCTGGACCTTCGATATTCCATTTCGACTGGAAGATGGAAGACATCTCCCTTGTGGTCGAGGAGTGACCACCCTGTTCAAACAGGCACCAACAGCAACTTTGCCAGTCTGCATTTTCAAGGATCCTGCTGGATCCCAAAGAATCTGCAACACAGGACACAGACTTCCAGACATCTCTGATCCCGACCCACACCCACAGCAAAGCCTAGACACATGGCGGACACGAGAGACGTGGGAACGGAACTCCTGGACATCCTGCATTTTGCTACCTGCACTCCTTTCCTGAAGCCTCAGTAATTTGTGAATTGGGGTACAAGACACCCCAACCCGAGCACCATTTGCACCAAAGCACAGGCCTCCACACTCCACGAGTGTCCCGTGGGGCCCGCTCTTGCATTTCAGCTTGATGCTTCTTCCTGGTTCCTAGTCCATTGGCTAGTAAGCCCCCTGAAGACTCCATATTGAATCTAACTTACTTTCCTGGTTGCTCTAGGCTTGCTCCAGCCTCCCTACAAAGGAGAAGCGCCACAGACCTTGCTGGTCAGCACCAAAACCATTCTTGACATCTTGCGTGGGTTAGGTTTGCCAAGGCTTGTTGGGTCCAGTCTGGACATCGACACCGCAGTCAACTAGATCCTTTGTGGGACAGTTCGAATCCAGCTCCTGGTTTTCATTGACACCTCCTGGTCCTCTTGGCTGAAGAGACAAACTTCACTTCTTCACCTGAAATCACCCGACATCGCCTGGTTCCTTCCTGGTTCTTATCTGGTCACTGGCAAGTGACCCAGACTCTGATCCCTTCTGCTTTCAGGCTCTTCAGATCTTCAATCCACCCTTGGATCCACCCGGAGACTTTTCCTCTGGTCGCCTGCAGCACTTCTTTGCAGCTCTCCATTGAAAACGATGAAACCCGACACGAAAAGACACCTATGCACCTGGCTTCCTTGGGTGAGGTAAAACGAGTACTCCGGTGCTCCCGTGGGTCTTGACTCTCGAAGTGTCCTAGTTTTAAGGGGTTCCATCGTAGTCCATCCGGAAGTGTCCTTAAATTGTATATTTGTAACTTTTACGATCGCCATAGAAAGTCAATGGTAACCCGCGTCTGTGTTTAGACACTGCACGCGTCTCCCGTGGGCCTCCTACTTCCTAACCTTTGGTTGTTTAGAGTAGCCCCAGCGATTCCACAGGCCCCAAGTCTGCTTTCTAATTCTCTTGCGGTTCTTAGACCACTATTTGAATATATGGTTTGTGAGGCCCCTGAGGCATAACGTATACTGTGCAACTTATTGTATATTAACTCAGTGACTTGTATTGTATTTTTACCTCTGACCTCATAAAGAGGGCAGAGGGGTTGTGTTTAGAATAAATACATATATATTTGATATATACCTTGTGTGGTGTCCTTTCATTTGGTACTCAATGGATTATAATTGGTAAAACAACTTGCTTAATACGCTCTCTGAAGTCTTAGCCTGATGACGGCTCGTCCATGCTACCACTAGGATAGGTTTCTATAAGGTGGACTTTACAATCACCATCAATAAGGGTCGATTAGACTGGTGCAAGGTGCCCACTAGAACTAGTGGACATCATATGCCAGGCTAACTTCTCACACCCGTTACCTGCACCTCATAATCTCTCAATATATCCCCGGCTGCAATCTGCGATCCAAAGGAAGGTTGCTAGTGAAAATTCCGAGAGTTCAGAGCGCAAGAATGGGGGCACGGTCCTTCAGCTATCTGCCGGCAAAGTACTGGAACGGGCTCCCAGAAACTATAGGAATGGAATCATGTGAAGGTCAGTTTAGGAAGAAGCTAAAAACTTGGTTATTCTCCTCTGCGTACTAAAGTATAGGAGAATCGCAAAAATTCATTAGTTGGTAAACTCAATGTGAAGTGCCTAAAGTTGCTCCCATTTAGCGAGTCTGCTCAGCGTGGGGACACACCAGTTGGCATAACCATGCGCTTTATGAATGCTAACATAAATAAATAAACAATGTAGTGGAACCTACTACGGAAGCCATGAGCAAAGATCAAGATGTCACAGCTGTTGAAAAAGTAGTTAAAATAGATAAGGAAAGCTGGGGCACCAGGGCCCAATGGCCTCCCGGGTGCCATGTTTAGGGAAGATCCAACATACTGGGGGAGAATCCTATCCAATCTATTCACCGAATGCAGGCTACACGACAGGGTGTTAGACTAGTGGCATGGGTCAATTTTATAACCCTATAAAAGAAAGGTGACAACACAGAACCAAAAAACTACCGATTAATCACCCGTCTGCACATCGAAGGGAAAGCCTATGCAAGCACCCTTGTGACAGGATTAAACAGATGGGTCGTAGAAAATGAAATCCTTCTCCCCTATCAAACGGGGTTCCGCCAAGGTTGTTCGACAATTGATAACATCATGGCCATATCATATTTAAGCCATAAAGCCAACGCAAAAAACAAAAAAAACAGTCTTTGCCCGTTTTGTAGACTACTCAGCAGCCTTCGGTGGGGTATCACAATGTAAGCTCTGGTCCTAATTGCCCAACTGGCAAATTCCATCAGGCGTCGTCAACGCCATTATCTCGTTACATAGCAATACTTGGATCAAAGTTAAATTAGCAAACAACATCACAACAAAAAAGTGTCATACAAATCGAGGCCTGAAACAGGGATGCATACTTGCAAGTACTCTTTTCAACTTATTTACCGCAGACCTCCATAACGCCAAACTTTTAGACCCCAAAAGTGGAGCCAATAAACTCCAAATCTTACAATATGCGGACGATCTAGTGGTGATGGATCATACAAAAACAGGACTACAAAGGGGATTAGATGCTTTAAATGCCTACAACCAGATCAATGAATTAACAATTAACCCAGAAAAGACCAAAATACTGATCTTTGGGCGTTGCATTAAAAAACACTCCTCAAATGGCATGTGGGTAAAGAGATAATAGCTGTTTCGAAGTCTTACAACTATCTCGGGTGCTGGCTGAGTGACATGAGTAAAGCAACTTTGCACTTACACAAAATAAAATCTAAAGTAGAGCCTACAATCTACACTCTATGCAAATTACATGAGAAAATGCAAAGCCCAACGACCACCCCAATTAGAAAGGTATAACAATCTAAAATAAGGGCAATTGCAGGGTACGCACAGCAGTCATTTCCAGACAAAATGAACACAATGATGGAAAAAGGGCAATGCCGGGCATACAAACGCATATTTAAACTTCCAAAATACACCCGCAATAGCTGGATGCGCCTGGAGTTTGACCAGGTGCAACAGAGCAACGAATGCTTAGGTTTGCATGCAAAATATTATTATCAAGTACTCAAAGCTCCGGATGGAAACCTGAAGAGTATGCTAAAATCCATCTACGGAGGGCCACATAACCCATGGCAGATCAATATGCAGGAAGCAATAGAAATTTTAGATCTGGCAACACAGAATTGGGGCCAAGAGGACATAAACTACCCGGCAATCTAAAATGCAATCAACAAACAATGCTATCAATTGTCAAGAATAACTGATTTAGTACAATTTGAAACCCGAGGCAGTCAAATTGGGCTGATCTCTACATATACAGAGAACAAATCCCAGCCTTACCTTCTCCAAGCGTTGGGGAGAAAGGCCCTAAAAAACATTTAGTGGGCCAGACTAGTGCCCTTCCCAATTAAAGAATTAAAACCGGGGTGGAAATCCCTTAATCACAAAATCAGCGGTAGAATCTGCAACTTTAAAACAGAATCATAACTGCATTTGATGTGCTGCTGTCCCAGCCTGTTACAGTCTCGCATGAAGCTAATAATGCCAATATGGCTATGTAAAGGTGCCCGGACAGTGAAAGGAGCAGCCGCGGTTCTATTTTCCTGCATTCTACCGACCGACTTGACTAGAATCGGTAGATGTATGGAGGAAGTGCATTCCAGACTTGTTAAAGAATAAGATTTCAACAAACACGAAAAAAATAGACTCGCTGTGGACAATATTAAGGCACACTTTCATCATAATGTTTAATACACAATTATTTGCTTTTTTAGTTTTTAACTTTAATCGTATACTCCATGAAATGAAATTGGTTATCATCTTAAATAAATTATTTTTAATATTTGATTCTTAAATTATTTTGCTACTTTGCAGATGGTTTTCAGTAACTGTGCAATAAAAAAATTACTTGCTGAGCCCTGAGCCTGGTATTCTCTCTAGTCACTGAACATTATTTCTGGCAAGATCAATCCTGTGACTAATTGAATTTTGTAAGGCTTCATGCAGATTGCCAGGTTCTGCATTTAGCATATAAGAGATTATTTCTGGTTGAAGAGTTTATTCCATAGCATTATTGGATCTTAGAGACCACAGGGTGGCTTTTCCTGTCCTTGTAAATATAGAGCAGAAAAATGTGCCGCCTGGTGCATCACAAAGAGGGATGCACCGGTGGTGCAAGGGGCTTGTAAATAAGTCCCTTACTCTCTGAAATGTCTCTGCCATGCAATGCAGAATGCAATGCCATTTATTCCTATGGGCAGGTAGGCCCATAGGAATGAATGGAGTCACATTAGCTATTAGCAATTCACAATTTCCGAATCGCTATTAGCTGATGTTAAGGAATCGAAAAATGTTGGGCAATTCCTACATGCATAGGCATTTGCGATTACCAAATCGTGATTCCTTAATAATTTCTATTAGGTATTCGCAAATTGTAACTTTGATGCATGTGCCTCAAAATCTTCTTTACCTTAGGCAATTTCTAAAAACCTGACTTTTTAACTTATAATCTTTAGTTTCATGTCACATGTTAGAGCAGGAATGTCCCTTGCATGCTATAAAGGTGTAATCCCTCCCCCCAGCTACGCAGGCAATTGCCAGAGGCCCTCCCATTATTCTCTACCCTTAAACTAAAGGATACCAAGAGACAAGATCGGTTGTGGTGGCATAACGGACAGAGTGTATTAGCATAAAAGCTGGTACAATGGTCATCAGGATATATACAGTCATTAGCATGCACAGCATGATTTTCTTGCACTGTAATAAGTGGATTATTTCCCAATTGCTATATGTATCCATTCAACTTTATTGCATAGTAACATTCCAATCGATCACTTTGTCATGTCTCATTCAAACAGTCATAAATGATCTGCTGCTACTTGGTACAGTGGTTTGCAATTTCTGTGGCTTCCCTTGCTACCGGATATGCAGCATTCGTGGCCATGAGGCCATCCCTGGGTCGCAGGTGCAATGACGCCTGGCGATGACCACTTCTTACACTTCTTTTGCCTTCAGGTGTTCCTGCCGAGAGACATTCCAAGGACCCTGTCCGGGTAATGGTGCATCTCTGCAGTGAGGCATCCCAAGGACCTTATCCGGGGCCATTACGCCCTTTTACCTGTAGAGTAGGCCTGGTTGGTAAATTCCATTCTGCTCGCGGAACTCGCGGAATTTGGGTAATTTTGCTTTCCACAGAGAACATGTAATTGGCAAAAATTCCACGATCCGTGGCTTGGTGGAATTTTTTGCTTGTTTGCGCTTTCAAAATACATGTTCATGAGATATTTCTACCCGAGCACACAAACAGCATTCGCAAACAGGAAAAAAGCATCGCCAACGGGCGGAACAAGCAATTTCACCTGTTCGCGGAACTTTTGCGCGCTCGCAGAGATTTTGTACCATTTTGTGGAGTTTTGCCCAGCGTGACTACGCAAATTCCACCCACCCCTACTTTAGAGTGAGGATATTTGTTGTTAACGCCTTGTAACTCCTACCCGGCTGAGAGTCCCTGCCATACAGCCTCCCAAACCACTTGGCCTGAGGGTAAACAACCATTACTTCGCATCTTTTACTTCGCACTTCTTTTACTTAGCATCTTTTACTTAGCATTGTCTTTTACTTCGCATGCTTTTACTTAGCATGCCTTTATTTTGCATATGCCTTTACTTGGCATATGCCATTACTTCGCAGGAGAAGAGTGGATCCATGGTTGAAGGTGAAGAGAGGGACTACGGGCAGAGAGAGGTAAGTGGGGCAGTGTAGTTAGGGTAGTGTAGTAGTGTATGTGTAGTGTACGGGGTAGTGTTTTAGGGTTTAGGGTAGTGTTGTAGTTTATGTGTAGTGTAGGGTAGTGTTTTAGGGTTTAGGGTAGTGTAGTATATGTGTAGTGTAGTGGGTAGGGTTTTAGGGTTTAGGGTAGTGTATGTGTAGTGTAGGTTAGTGGTTTAGGGTTTAGGGTAGTGTTGTAGTGTATGTGTAGTGTAGGGTAGTGTTTTAGGGTTTAGGGTAGTTTAGTAGTGTATGTGTAGTGTAGGGGGTGGTGTTTTAGGGTTTAGGGTAGTATTGGAGTGTATGTGTTGTGTAGGGTAGTGTTTTAGGGTTTAGGGTAGTGTAGTATATGTGTAGTGTAGTGGGTAGGGTTTTAGGGTTTAGGGTAGTGTATGTGTAGTGTAGGTTAGTGGTTTAGGGTTTAGGGTAGTGTTGTAGTGTATGTGTAGTGTAGGGTAGTGTTTTAGGGTTTAGGGTAGTTTAGTAGTGTATGTGTAGTGTAGGGGGTGGTGTTTTAGGGTTTAGGGTAGTATTGGAGTGTATGTGTTGTGTAGGGTAGTGTTTTAGGGTAGTTTTGTAGTGTATGTGTAGTGTAGGGGGTAGTGTTTTAGGGTTTAGGGTAGTGTTGTAGTGTATGTGCAGTGTAGGGGGTAGTGTTTTAGGATAGTGTTGTAGTGTATGTGTAGTGTAGGGTAGTGTTTTAGGGTTTCGGGTAGTGTTGTAGTGTAGGTGTAGTGTTTTAGGGTTTAGGGTAGAGTTAAAGTGTATGTGTAGTGTAGGGTAGTGTTTTAGGGTTTAGGGTAGTGATGTAGTGTATGTGTAGTGTAGGGGGTAGTGTTTTAGGGTTTAGGGTAGTGTTGTAGTGTATGTGTAGTGTAGGATAGTGTTTTAGGGTTTAGGGTAGTGTTGTAGTGTATGTGTAGTGTAGGGGGTAGTGTTTTAGGGTTTAAGGTAGTGTTGTAGTGTATGTGTAGTGTAGGGGATTGTTTTAGGGTTTAGGGTTGTGTTGTAGTGTATGTGTAGTGTAGGGGTAGTGTTTTAGGGTTTAGGGTAGAGTTGTAGTGTATGTGTAGTGTAGGGGGTAGTGTTTTAGGGTTTAGGGTAGTGTTGTAGTGTATGTGTAACATAGGGGAAGTGTTTTAGGGTTTAGGGTAGTGTTTTAGTGTATGTGTAGTGTAGGGGAAGTGTTTTAGGGTTTAGGGTAGTGATGTAGTGTATGTGTAGTGTAGGGTAGTGTTTTAGGGTTTTGGGAAGTGTAGGGGGCGTGGAGGGTAGTGTTGGTGTGAAGGGAAAAAAATAAAAAAAGAATCTTTATCCGTAGTAAAATCCTGCGAAGTATTGTACTGCTAAGTAAAGAAAATGTAATGCTTTTAATTCATTTTGTGAAGTAATGGTATGCGTAATAAAATACTGCTAAGTAAAGGCATTTGCAAAGTAAAAACTTCGTAGAAAAGGCATGCTAAGTAATAGCATGCTAAGTAATGTCATACATTTGGCCGGAGTAATTTGTAAACATCCCTGCTGCAAGGCATCTCAGGAGCAATGCCCCATGCTGTTTTCCTTTACCTTTTAACATCAGGACCATGAGAACAATCTGCCATACCCCGTCATTCTGCTGCTGCTGCATTGCCCATGAGACTTGGAGTGGGTGGGTAGGTATCAGTATCCTTATGGTGACCGTATAGTGGATACGCTTGTACCAGTCACCTTTTGTCCCTTCATGGAGCTACGCCACTACCATTGTAATTGGGCTGTATTTGCATGTTTTTGTCACTAAGTGCCCACACACTCTCTTTCCCCCCGTTGGCGGGCTTTCTCCTGCCCTTTGCTGCCGTGCTTCCTCTGATTGCCAACATGGTGGGAGTTTACCACTGTCCTTCCGAAGTCAGAAATGCTTCCGGTCTGGTGATGGAATCCTCTGCCTTAAGTGCCCAATTGCATGTATATCTTTTATCCCCACTTCTCTTTTGACCCTGGCATCACATGAACCTAAGCATGTGTACAGAGGCCTAGCTCCTAGCTGACATTCCCAAAATACACCTAGTGACTCTAAAGGTAGCCCTCAGCTCCACAGCTCACCTAGTCACTGGCACTAGTAAATCCAATCACATTCCTCCTATTCAGGGCACTTTTACCTGGTTCCCCATTGAAGTCAGGAGTATTAAACCCTTGCCTGCATAATTCATGAGTGGTTTATGCCATATACCAGACACACAAACTAATTATCTCAGGAGGTATCTTCACCTTCCAAACCACAGACTCTCCATGACTTGCATCTCTTGAAATGATAATAACCAAAACCCTGAAGGAATTCACTCCCAAAATGTGGAAAGTCATTCTGCCTGCCATCAGAACTAATTCCTCTTGGGCACTTCAAAAGCGACCTAAAGGTCCTTCTTGTTCAGCATCATTTCATTTTATAACAGATGTTTTTCCTACCTAAAATTACTTGTCCCAGGGCGGAAAATTTAAACTCACCTTAAAAACAATTATACTTTGATTGCTGTTGGACTACTATGCTGTATGAATGACTTCTCCTCAAATTGCCCTTACTACTGTCTCTGTCTGATAGTGTATTATTTACATACTCCTTATGTTGTCTACACTGTTGCTATTGTTGTTGTAACACCTATGTGAAGTGCTGTGTTGGGTGCAGTCAGAATATCGAGTAAAAAAATATCGAGTTGCACAAATATCGAGTCATTAATATCGTGGGTCAGAAATATCGACAGCAAGAATATCGTGGTCAAGAATATCGACTTAAGGTAAGTAATTTCGATTTTAAAAATATCGAAGTGTTTAATATTGTTTGCAAAAATATAATTGTTAAAAATATTGTTTTTTACTATTTTTATTTATTTTAGAATATATTTTATATGTATGTGATGAATGTCTTTGTATCAGAATTATTTGTGTATTTAATATATGGGTTACATTTTTAGTAATTATTATTTTTTTTAATTTGCATGTTGCGCTTTTAATTCTGTAGTGGGTTGTGGCATTATAGGGGAATAGGGCGGGAAGTTTTTTAATTATAAATTATTTTTGTTTATTAATATTTGTTTAATTGTGATGTTATCCTGTCAAATGTGTAAAGTAATT
Source organism: Lissotriton helveticus (assembly GCF_964261635.1). Lineage (NCBI taxonomy): Eukaryota > Metazoa > Chordata > Amphibia > Caudata > Salamandridae > Lissotriton > Lissotriton helveticus. Next base: position 568,032,638 of record NC_136057.1, on the reverse strand, counting down.
TATTATCAAGTAATTAATAATTGGTTGGTTATTAATTTTAATTAATTAATTGGTCATTAATTATGGAAATTATGTTTTGTTATGTTATGTTATAGGGTTTTATATAGCGCTCAGCTGCCCCAGCCAAGGGGCGTCCCGACGCTTTCAACAGTAAGAAGAACTAACTACCGAGGCGAGAAAGCTCAACATAACTCAACATAACAGCTGCCAGAAGTCTACTTTAAAGGAAAGAGGTGGGTTTTGATGGCCTTCCTAAAGCAAGTCCTCCAAGCCTCGTATTTGGACCGGCAATGAGTTCGACAGTTTAGCTGCGAGATAGCGGAAGGAGCGACCACCCGTCCGGGAGCGCTTCACCCGGAGAACAGCTACCAGGTACTGCCCTAGAGAGCGCAGTGCTCGCAGAGGAACGTAAGGGGTCAACAGAGTACAGAGCATCTAAGGTGTAGCGAGTTTCAGGATCTTAAAAAAGAGACAGGGGGAGGAGCCAAGATGGCGATCGGAACAGTCGCATGAACGCTTGGCTCCGAGGGCCCTTCCTCCCCGCACGCCTATCCTGACGATAATCCTGAGCGAGGCTTGTCGATCTACGTTATTGAAGAGAAGCGATCACTTACCAGCTATTTCTGGGGCTCCACCGTGCAGTAGATTCGAAGATCTGTCCCCGTCTCCTTGCCGGCCTTCGCGGCGCTGACGCCGGGGCCTCGATTGCAGAGCTCGCCCGGCAGTGTTCGTAGTGTTGGCGGCCCCGGTTTGGATGAGAAGCCGGTCAGTGGGAGCCTGAGAGCCGCGAGCCGGGAGAGTTGGTGTCAACCCACTCCTAATAGTGGGTTGCCCCGTGAACCCGAGATATCGCCGAGCCGGAGAGAGGCCATGTCGCCCGGTTCCCCCTGGGTGTGATGCCCGGCCTTGTTAATAATCCCGCCCGGGAGCCGGCGTCTGGCCCCCGACGAGATGCGGGGAGCACACCCGGCCTTTTGTTGACTCTCCTTTCTGCACCAAGCGCCGCCTGTCGACTTTCAGCCGTGAGACCTGTTGAATCGGATGGTCGGACCGGAAAGAATTAAAACCGGGGTGGAAATCCCTTAATCACAAAATCAGCGGTAGAATCTGCAACTTTAAAACAGAATCATAACTGCATTTGATGTGCTGCTGTCCCGGCCTGTTACAGTCTCGCATGAAGCTAATAATGCCAATATGGCTATGTAAAGGTGCCCGGACAGTGAAAGGAGCAGCCGCGGTTCTATTTTCCTGCATTTTACCGACCGACTTGACTAGAATCGGTAGATGTATGGAGGAAGTGCATTCCAGACTTGTTAAAGAATAAGATTTCAACAAACACGAAAAAAATAGACTCGCTGTGGACAATATTAAGGCACACTTTCATCATAATGCTTAATACACAATTATTTGCTTTTTTAGTTTTTAACTTTAATCGTATACTCCATGAAATGAAATTGGTTATCATCTTAAATAAATTATTTTTAATATTTGATTCTTAAATTATTTTGCTACTTTGCAGATGGTTTTCAGTAACTGTGCAATAAAAAAATTACTTGCTGAGCCCTGAGCCTGGTATTCTCTCTAGTCACTGAACATTATTTCTGGCAAGATCAATCCTGTGACTAATTGAATTTTGTAAGGCTTCATGCAGATTGCCAGGTTCTGCATTTAGCATATAAGAGATTATTTCTGGTTGAAGAGTTAATTCCATAGCATTATTGGATCTTAGAGACCACAGGGTGGCTTTTCCTGTCCTTGTAAATATAGAGCAGAAAAATGTGCCGCCTGGTGCATCACAAAGAGGGATGCACCGGTGGTGCAAGGGGCTTGTAAATAAGTCCCTTAGTCTCTGAAATGTCTCTGCCATGCAATGCAGAATGCAATGCCATTTATTCCTATGGGCAGGTAGGCCCATAGGAATGAATGGAGTCACATTAGCTATTAGCAATTCACAATTTCCAAATCGCTATTAGCTGATGTTAAGGAATCGAAAAATGTTGGGCAATTCCTACATGCATAGGCATTTGCGATTACCAAATCGTGATTCCTTAATAATTTCTATTAGGTATTCGCAAATTGTAACTTTGATGCATGTGCCTCAAAATCTTCTTTACCATAGGCAATTTCTAAAAACCTGACTTTTTAACTTATAATCTTTAGTTTCATGTCACATGTTAGAGCAGGAATGTCCCTTGCATGCTATAAAGGTGTAATCCCTCCCCCCAGCTACGCAGGCAATTGCCAGAGGCCCTCCCATTATACTCTACCCTTAAACTAAAGGATACCAAGAGACAAGATCGGTTGTGGTGGCATAACGGACACAGTGTATTAGCATAAACGCTGGTACAATGGTCATCAGGATATATACAGTCATTAGCATGCACAGCATGATTTTCTTGCACTGTAATAAGTGGATTATTTCCCAATTGCTATATGTATCCATTCAACTTTATTGCATAGTAACATTCCAATCGATCACTTTGTCATGTCTCATTCAAACAGTCATAAATGACTTTGATCATGTTGACAACTCTCCATCTGCTGCTACTTGGTACAGTGGTTTGCAATTTCTGTGGCTTCCCTTGCTACCGGATATGCAGCATTCGTGGCCATGAGGCCATCCCTGGGTCGCAGGTGCAATGACGCCTGGCGATGACCACTTCTTACACTTCTTTTGCCTTCAGGTGTTCCTGCCGAGAGACATTCCAAGGACCCTGTCCGGGTAATGGTGCATCTCTGCAGTGAGGCATCCCAAGGACCTTATCCGGGGCCATTACGCCCTTTTACCTGTAGAGTAGGCCTGGTTGGTAAATTCCATTCTGCTCGCGGAACTCGCGGAATTTGGGTAATTTTGCTTTCCACAGAGAACATGTAATTGGCAAAAATTCCACGATCCGTGGCTTGGTGGAATTTTTTGCTTGTTTGCGCTTTCAAAATACATGTTCATGAGATATTTCTCCCCGAGCACACAAACAGCATTCGCAAACAGGAAAAAAGCATCGCGAACGGGCGGAACAAGCAATTTCACCTGTTCGCGGAACTTTTGCGCGCTCGCAGAGATTTTGTACCATTTTGTGGAGTTTTGCCCAGCGTGACTACGCAAATTCCACCCACCCCTACTTTAGAGTGAGGATATTTGTTGTTAACGCCTTGTAACTCCTACCCGGCTGAGAGTCCCTGCCATACAGCCTCCCAAACCACTTGGCCTGAGGGTAAACAACCATTACTTCGCATCTTTTACTTCGCACTTCTTTTACTTAGCATCTTTTACTTAGCATTGTCTTTTACTTCGCATGCTTTTACTTAGCATGCCTTTATTTTGCATATGCCTTTACTTGGCATATGCCGTTACTTCGCAGGAGAAGAGTGGATCCATGGTTGAAGGTGAAGAGAGGGACTACGGGCAGAGAGAGGTAAGTGGGGCAGTGTAGTTAGGGTAGTGTAGTAGTGTATGTGTAGTGTAGGGGGTAGTGTTTTAGGGTTTAGGGTAGTGTTGTAGTTTATGTGTAGTGTAGGGTAGTGTTTTAGGGTTTAGGGTAGTGTAGTATATGTGTAGTGTAGTGGGTACGGTTTTAGGGTTTAGGGTAGTGTATGTGTAGTGTAGGTTAGTGGTTTAGGGTTTAGGGTAGTGTTGTAGTGTATGTGTAGTGTAGGGTAGTGTTTTAGGGTTTAGGGTAGTTTAGTAGTGTATGTGTAGTGTAGGGGGTGGTGTTTTAGGGTTTAGGGTAGTATTGGAGTGTATGTGTTGTGTAGGGTAGTGTTTTAGGGTTTAGGGTAGTGTAGTATATGTGTAGTGTAGTGGGTAGGGTTTTAGGGTTTAGGGTAGTGTATGTGTAGTGTAGGTTAGTGGTTTAGGGTTTAGGGTAGTGTTGTAGTGTATGTGTAGTGTAGGGTAGTGTTTTAGGGTTTAGGGTAGTTTAGTAGTGTATGTGTAGTGTAGGGGGTGGTGTTTTAGGGTTTAGGGTAGTATTGGAGTGTATGTGTTGTGTAGGGTAGTGTTTTAGGGTAGTTTTGTAGTGTATGTGTAGTGTAGGGGGTAGTGTTTTACGGTTTAGGGTAGTGTTGTAGTGTATGTGCAGTGTAGGGGGTAGTGTTTTAGGGTAGTGTTGTAGTGTATGTGTAGTGTAGGGTAGTGTTTTAGGGTTTCGGGTAGTGTTGTAGTGTAGGTGTAGTGTTTTAGGGTTTAGGGTAGAGTTAAAGTGTATGTGTAGTGTAGGGTAGTGTTTTAGGGTTTAGGGTAGTGATGTAGTGTATGTGTAGTGTAGGGGGTAGTGTTTTAGGGTTTAGGGTAGTGTTGTAGTGTATGTGTAGTGTAGGATAGTGTTTTAGGGTTTAGGGTAGTGTTGTAGTGTATGTGTAGTGTAGGGGGTAGTGTTTTAGGGTTTAAGGTAGTGTTGTAGTGTATGTGTAGTGTAGGGGATTGTTTTAGGGTTTAGGGTTGTGTTGTAGTGTATGTGTAGTGTAGGGGTAGTGTTTTAGGGTTTAGGGTAGAGTTGTAGTGTATGTGTAGTGTAGGGGGTAGTGTTTTAGGGTTTAGGGTAGTGTTGTAGTGTATGTGTAACATAGGGGAAGTGTTTTAGGGTTTAGGGTAGTGTTTTAGTGTATGTGTAGTGTAGGGGAAGTGTTTTAGGGTTTAGGGTAGTGATGTAGTGTATGTGTAGTGTAGGGTAGTGTTTTAGGGTTTTGGGAAGTGTAGGGGGCGTGGAGGGTAGTGTTGGTGTGAAGGGAAAAAAATAAAAAAAGAATCTTTATCCGTAGTAAAATCCTGCGAAGTATTGTACTGCTAAGTAAAGAAAATTTAATGCTTTTAATTCATTTTGTGAAGTAATGGTATGCGTAATAAAATACTGCTAAGTAAAGGCATTTGCAAAGTAAAAACTTCGTAGAAAAGGCATGCTAAGTAATAGCATGCTAAGTAATGTCATACATTTGGCCGGAGTAATTTGTAAACATCCCTGCTGCAAGGCATCTCAGGAGCAATGCCCCATGCTGTTTTCCTTTACCTTTTAACATCAGGACCATGAGAACAATCTGCCATACCCCGTCATTCTGCTGCTGCTGCATTGCCCATGAGACTTGGAGTGGGTGGGTAGGTATCAGTATCCTTATGGTGACCGTATAGTGGATACGCTTGTACCAGTCACCTTTTGTCCCTTCATGGAGCTACGCCACTACCATTGTAATTGGGCTGTATTTGCATGTTCTTGTCACTAAGTGCCCACACACTCTTTTTCCCCCCGTTGGCGGGCTTTCTCCTGCCCTTTGCTGCCGTGCTTCCTCTGATTGCCAACATGGTGGGAGTTTACCACTGTCCTTCCGAAGTCAGAAATGCTTCCAGTCTGGTGATGGAATCCTCTGCCTTAAGTGCCCAATTGCATGTATATCTTTTATCCCCACTTCTCTTTTGACCCTGGCATCACATGAACCTAAGCATGTGTACAGAGGCCTAGCTCCTAGCTGACATTCCCAAAATACACCTAGTGACTCTAAAGGTAGCCCTCAGCTCCACAGCTCACCTAGGGCCAGATGTAGGTAGGCTTTTACCGGGTGGTAACGGCCGAATTCGGCCGTTACCACCCGGTAAAAGCAATTTGACATGTAGGTCCCTGTAATTTACAGACTCGGTAAATTTACCGATAGGTACATTTACCGAGTATGTAAAATACCGAGTCGGTAACATTATGGATACCGGTAAATTGGTATGTAGGTGGGACTCTTCTGAGTCCCACAAGCAGTACAAAATCGGTATTTTACCATCAAATAATACTTGATGGTAAAATACCGATTCTGGTGTGCATGCACATGTGTGCATGCACACCTATGCCATATGACAGGCAGACCTGCCCTTAGGGCAGGTATGCCTGCCACATGGCACCCGAGCCTCTTTTGGGGGTGCCAGTGGGTGTCAAAGTGACACCCCCTGCACCCTTGTGACAGTCGGTATTTCCCGATGCGGTAAATACCGACCGGTAAATGCCCAATCAATCCTATGGGCTTCAAAGCCCATAGGAATGCATGGGCATTAACTGGTCGGTATTAACCGCATCGGAAATTACCGACTGTTTCCGATTCGGTAATTGCACATCTGCAATTACCTACATCTCGGTATTTTTATTTTCCGACCTCTGAAATACCGAGTCGGTATGACTCGGTATTTAAGAGGTCGGTAAATAAAATTTACCTACATCTGGCCCTTAGTCACTGGCACTAGTAAATCCAATCACATTCCTCCTATTCAGGGCACTTTTACCTGGTTCCCCATTGAAGTCAGGAGTATTAAACCCTTGCCTGCATAATTCATGAGTGGTTTATGCCATATACCAGACACACAAACTAATTATCTCAGGAGGTATCTTCACCTTCCAAACCACAGACTCTCCATGACTTGCATCTCTTGAAATGATAATAACCAAAACCCTGAAGGAATTCACTCCCAAAATGTGGAAAGTCATTCTGCCTGCCATCAGAACTAATTCCTCTTGGGCACTTCAAAAGCGACCTAAAGGTCCTTCTTGTTCAGCATCATTTCATTTTATAACAGATGTTTTTCCTACCTAAAATTACTTGTCCCAGGGCGGAAAATTTAAACTCACCTTAAAAACAATTATACTTTGATTGCTGTTGGACTACTATGCTGTATGAATGACTTCTCCTCAAATTGCCCTTACTACTGTCTCTGTCTGATAGTGTATTATTTACATACTCCTTATGTTGTCTACCCTGTTGCTATTGTTGTTGTAACACCTATGTGAAGTGCTGTGTTGGGTGCAGTCAGAATATCGAGTAAAAAAATATCGAGTTGCACAAATATCGAGTCATTAATATCGTGGGTCAGAAATATCAACAGCAAGAATATCGTGGTCAAGAATATCGACTTAAGGTAAGTAATTTCGATTTTAAAAATATCGAAGTGTTTAATATTGTTTGCAAAAATATAATTGTTAAAAATATTGTTTTTTACTATTTTTATTTATTTTAGAATATATTTTATATGTATGTGATGAATGTCTTTGTATCAGAATTATTTGTGTATTTAATATATGGGTTAAATTTTTAGTAATTATTATTTTTTTTAATTTGCATGTTGCGCTTTTAATTCTGTAGTGGGTTGTGGCATTATAGGGGAATAGGGCGGGAAGTTTTTTAATTATAAATTATTTTTGTTTATTAATATTTGTTTAATTGTGATGTTATCCTGTCAAATGTGTAAAGTAATTTATTATCAAGTAATTAATAATTGGTTGGTTATTAATTTTAATTAATTAATTGGTCATTAATTATGGAAATTATGTTATGTTATGTTATGTTATAGGGTTTTATAT